>NW_008360303.1:5770688-5772958 GCF_000622305.1 Nannospalax galili
ATAGCCTAGAAAGACTATGATATTTTTATTTAAAGATGTATTTTTAAAATTTTTAAAACATATTTTTTTTATGTGTATGAGTATTTCTTTCATGTATGTAAGTGCAGCCAGGTCATCCAAGGCCATGGAGCTCAGGAGAGGGTGTCAGATCCCTGGAACTGGAGTTAGCTGTCAAGTGGTACTGGGAATCAAACTCCCTGTTCCTCTGCAAGAGCAGCCAGTGCACTCAATTACTGGGCCATCTCTCCAGCCCCTTGAAGGTGTATTTTATAAATCCTGAATCTGTCATTTAAAAACTGGATGCAATGCTAAGTCAACAGTGACAAGGAAATGGCATACTAGTAAATGTTAGGCTAATCCACTAAAGGCTGAAGTAAGATGAATTGAAACAATGAGGCAAAGTAAAAACAACAACAAAGAGTAGATGGTATTATATGTTTACAAACCAAGCATATCAGTAACATACATGCAAACACTTTCAGAAGGCAATCTCATAAATAGTATAATGTGGATCAAGCAATATTACTATGAGTAAGTGAAAAAAATTAGAATGTTAATCAAGAAAGTTTATAAAGAGATCATAATATATTAAATTTTATTCATATAATATGCCAATGTTTAAATGAAGTAAAAAATAAATCCAAGGAAATAATTCATCTGTTTTTGCACATGAAATTTTCAATGCTTTCCTTTCAGTGTGCATTTTAAAAATATTCTAAAATCAAATTTTAGTTGACTAACCTTAAAATATATATAATGCTTAGGTGGTGTGAAAAAAACAGTAGACAAATGTATTAATTCAAAAGTCTTTGAAAAATTCACCTAAAATATCTGTTTTACATGAGTGCATGTGTATTGCTGAAGGCTATATAACAAGAAACACATGCCCAACAGGAGAAACCTGTCTTTGAGTTGTTGGTCAGGATAGTCCAAAACACACCCAATATAATAAACGCTATTACTACAGCCACTGATTTCTTCACAGAAGGTGAAGACAACACCTTATTGCTGAAGACAGGATATGATTTGAGCATAGGACATGGAGCAATGAGCTGGAACTGACCTCGAAGTCTTCTCCCTGAAGACTAGCTCTCAAAGTTTCTGATTATATGCAAGCCACTAAGGGAGAAGAGCAATAACCCAAACCCAGCTTTAAAGGCTAATAACTACAACAATGACCATCACAGCAAACTCTACTCATGCAGTAATTGAACTTTTATTTGGGCATGATCTAAAGCTACCTAATTTGACTTAAAATCTTCTCAATTAAAGGAAACTCATAGGTGGCACTGCAAATATAGACAAAGACCAATGGCTGGAGAGATTGTAGATCCTAGAGAAAACCTTATGTTGATCACTTCCCTAGACAAATGTAAATTTCATACTGTATGCTAAGTATGTATCCTTATGTTTATAGACAAGTATACATCTCATCACTCACCAAAGAACCTTCTTTTTGCAACAGACAGAGACTATTACAGAGTTCCACAAATGGTCAAACACATAGAATAAGTGTGAGGTGCCTAGCCCTAAGTGACATATCCACAGTGAAATCTCTATTCCCAAGGCATACGGAACATAGTGGAACTGCAGGTAGAGAGGACACTGAGTCATCTCTCAACTCTTACCATTGAAGCTTCCTCAAACAACAGAGGGCTGTTAACCTAGAAATCTTCAACAGGCCAAAAGGAAGAAAATAAGAGACTGAAGAGTGAATGTCCCTGGATAGGACTCTGATATTAAATTTCACACACCCAGGGTTGAGGGAGCACTTTGGAAGATGGGGTAGAAAGATTGTAAGAGCCAGAGGTGGTGAATGACCAGAAGGAAACAGTTTTCCAGGCTTCTGAGAACTTGCTCATATGACCTTCAACCAATAGTGACAGCATGCACAAGACCCATGCAAACTAAAACCAGACAAAATCCCAGCTTAGAACTGGGAAAATAGGTAAGAAGCCCCAATATTAGCTGAGAAATTATTGGCAACTGATCACTGCTGGGTATGAGAGAGTTGGTCTTCTTAAAGGAGTGACACTAGATAGGGTAGCCAAGCTTAAGTGGATGAACTCGCACCAAGGGATAACTGGGGGCACAAACTTGACTCAGTAGGCCTTAAAATATATGACAGAGTGCATGAAATCCAGTGCTGGGATATATGGGGAGGGTGTCTAAATATGATTAAGATATATTGTCTGAAATGGAAAAATATTCAATAAAATATGTATCAAAAAAAATTCATGTCTCATTTGCTGTACTATAAATGTTATGTG
>NW_008360303.1:5773126-5774552 GCF_000622305.1 Nannospalax galili
GATAGATTGTTAAGAGCCAGGAGTGGTGAATGACCACAAGGAAACAGACTTCCAGGCTTCTGAGAGCTTGATCTTATGAACTTAAAACAATGGTGGCAACATGCACAAGACCCATACAAACTCAAACGGTGTGTGTGTGTGTGTGTGTGTGTGTGTGTGTGTGTGTGTGTCTGAGTGTATCTGTGTGGGTGTGTGTGAGATGTGCAATTCTCTGAATTGATATTTTCTTGAATGGCCATTGAAAAATGTTTCAAAAGCCTTTGTCTACATAATCTACATAATCTGCAGTAAGACATACTACATAATCTACAGTAAGATATACTAAATTTTAAAATAAAAAGTACATTGATAGAATTTCAGATTCCTTACTGAAATTAAAATTTAAGAACCTATATTTGATAAGTTTTAACATTATATCTAAGAATAAGATACACAACCAATATAAAAGTTTAAAAATTACAATTCCTTGTTCCTTCTCATTTGTGGATCTGAGCTCCAAATTTTAGATGTGAATATGTATCCTGATGTAACTTCAGAAAACAGGAAAATGGAAAGGAACCATTCAGTTAAAGGTAAAGAAAGAGCTTAGGAGAGGAAAATGGTAGGAGACAAGTGTTATCAAAGATGAAACGGGTAAAACAGGAATACTTTAACTGGGGAGGGAATAGGAAGGGCAATACAGAGGAATAAATAGGAGAGATAGATAAGCTTAGGTGTTTTGAAAAGCCAGGGAAAATGTATTAATTAAAAAGCTGCCTGGAAAAGTATATATCCATATATAGCATATATATAGCTAAAGGCTATATAACATAAAACATACTGCCAGATAGGGGAAATCTCCCTTTGTGCTGTTGGTCAGGGCAGACCAAGAGACTCTTGAAATAACACAGGCTATTGTCACAGCCCTTGATTGCTTACAAGAATATAAATGTAAGATCCCATTGCTGAAGAGAGGACATACTTCAGACATAGGACTTGGAGTAAACAAAGTGGAACTGATCTGAAAGCTCTTCACTGAAGTCTAGCTCCCAAAGTATCTGAAGATACTATGCAAACACCAAAGGAGAAAAATCAATCTATGATTCAAGTCAGTCATACAGTCTACAGTGTATCCAGCATGAGCCACCATGCTGAACAGCTGAGAAAATAATCAATACTAGTGCAGTAAAACTATTATTGGGATAATCAACAGCTGTCTAATTGGAATGAAGCCCCCTCAAAGGGAGGGAACTCATAAGTTGTAGTGTCAACATAACTAGATACACACAACAGAGGGTGATTGACACTGAAAGCCACAACAGGCCAAAATGCAGAGAATAAGAGACTGCAGAGTGTGTGTCCCTGGATAGGACTTCTATATTAAACCTCACCCACCCATGGCTTGGGGATCATTGTGGAAGAGGGGGCAGAAAGACTGTAAGAGCCA
>NW_008360303.1:5774922-5778720 GCF_000622305.1 Nannospalax galili
TGGAGAGAGAGTACAATAAGACCATTAAGAGTATCTATGATTAAAATATCTTGTGTGACATTCCCAAAAATTTAATAAATATTTTTCTTCCTTTTCTTATAAAAGGAAGAATTTATTTAATTTGCCTTTCCAAAGGGGCAAGAGTCCATCATGGTGGTAAAGTATGGCAGCAGAGGTGGCTGTAGCAGGAGATAAGCTATCATATCTTCAAGCAGGCACATGAAGCAGAGCATGACTAGAGACCCAGAAAGGCTTAAGAACTCTCAAAGCCCACCCTCACTGATGTGCTTCCTCCATTATGGTCACACCTACTAAAAACTCCAAAAACAGCACCACCAACTAGGGACAAAATGTATGAATACTTGCAGCTGCAGCTTATGGGGGACATTCTCATTCAAATGACCACATTCCACTGTCTGGTCCCCATAGACTCATGACCATTTAAAACACAAAAGGCATTTAGTCCAACCTTAAACATCCCCATAGTCTTTATCAGTCTCAATGCTACTCAAAATTCCATAGTCCAAAGACTCTGCTGAGACTGAGGACAATCTCTTAACTGTAAGCCCCTTCAAAATCAAAAGACAAATTACATACTCCCAAGATACATTAGAACCAAATACACATCCCATTCCAAAAGGGAGAAATAGAAGCACAGCAGAGAAATATCAGACCAAAACAATTCCAAAAACCAGCAGGGCAAGCACCAAACCCAGTAGCTCCACATTTGATTTCTAGAACTTTACTTCCAATGTGATTAAATGGCTCAGCCTCTCCAGTTTTGCTGTGTGAAACACACATCTCTCTCGGGATGATGTCGCTGCCTGTATGCAGATCTCTTTGGCAGATGTCTCACAGCTCTGGCATCATGAATGTCTTCTTGAGGCCTCCATGGCCAACTAGGCTTCACCTTCATAGCTTTATGTAATGGTCTATCAGGGCCTTCTTTATGCAGGAATGCTCCTGCTGCATGCTGCCTGACCTCAGCAGGTCTCTGAAACCATGGGGAAGAACTGATGACCCCTTCACTCTTGCATCTTTCATGCCTCTAAAGCAGGCACATGTGAAAAACACTGCTAAGTTTGGCTGCACATTTTCAATGGATCCCATACTGCTTTCTTGGTTTTCTAGTAGAAACTGCCCCCCAGCATTTTCCTGTCACAAGTTGGAGGTGGTCTTGCCCTAGTGGCACTCTCCATTATTTAAGTGCAAATCTCTAGGCTTCTCCTTAAATCCCTTTAATCTCTTTATCAGAGAGACTCTCCTTCAGCACAGACCTTAGCTCCAACATTAATCTTCCTAATGATCTTTTTTCAATCCAAACTGTACATTCTGTGTTTCCTTCTTCCCCATTTGGTCTCTTTCAATACAGATCTGCATAGTATTCACAATTAATAACTACACCACCATTTTTACATTAGACTGTGTTGACATAAACTCCTCCAGGAAATTACTCCATTGTTTTTCAACTAAGGCTCAGGCAAAACTCTTATGCTTCTGGCAGACAGCAGCCATGCTCTTTGCTAAAAATTTCCAGTTGCTGTTTAAGTCCTTATTTCCCTCTGGATCTACTTTTCTCTCAGCACTACTTTCTTCTAGGCTCCTACTTGGACAGCCTGTTAAGCTTTGCGGCATTCAACTACTTTTGTAGTTCAAACTTCCATAGTCTTCCACATTCCTGCCAAAATTCACATGGTCAGGTTTTTCACAGTCAACAGCCCACTGTCAGGAACCAATCACTGTATTAGTTACTTATCTGTTGCTGTGATTGAAACACAGTGACAAAGAGAACATATAAAAGAAGAGTTTATTTAAATTACAGTTCCAAAGGGGAAAGAATCCATGGGGAGGCATGGCAGCAGAGGAAGTTGGAGTAGGAGCAGAAGCTAAGTTCTCACATCTTTAAGCAGGCACAGGAAGCAGTTAATGAAGAAAAAAATTAAATATACATCCATCGTACTATATTTAGGGTTCACCCTAGTCCAGTCTGACCTCATCATAATGTGTGTGTGTGTGTATGTGTGTGTGTGTGTGTGTGTGTATGCTTGTTTCTGTGCAGACGCCTTAGAAACCAGAAGAGGGTTACTTTATTGCTCCTGAGGAATAGCAAGCTCTTCTAACTGTTGAACCATGTTGCTAAAAATTACTTCCGGGAGGTGAGCAGGGCTTCTGACCCCTGCCCTCCCACATCCTTATGACAAACTGAGGTATGAATTCTCCAAAACTGTAGTTTGGAAAATCCTAGCTTATTTAATGGGCAGGGCTTGGGGAGTTACTTACAGTAGAGTGGACACTCCCCCATCTAAGATGGGTACTCCCCCATCTAAAGCTGTGCCCGAAAGTCCACACCTAAGCATAGATTCTGTGACCTTAGGCAGTCACACAAAATGGTAAGAGAAGGGCCTCATGGCATTTTTTCACTTATATATACTTAGTCCCTCACCCTTATGCAGCTAAGGCCAACTGATTGGATGGGAGAGGGGACTAACTCTCTCTGGCCCTCCCCTCCTACAGAGGGTGCATAGTCAGGTTTGTTCATGGTAACCAAAGCAAGTAGGTGAATCTCAGCTTGAGAAGAAGGCTTCTGTCCGCAGCTTGGCAGTCTATCTTGTCAGGCAGAGGATGAGTCCATATGACAAACCATCTCTCCATATGTCTCATATAATTTTGCATTATGAATATTGCTATAAGCTAGATGAACTAAGCCTTTAGGCTATAGATTGGGATGATTATAATTAAAATTTCTTTAGATATGTCATAGTTTTACAGTTTCATACATTTTCCTTGTAGTGGTGCTTATGTGAGATATGTTGCTCTCAAGGCAGACCACAAGTGCACATGATAGCAGACCTCTATGCGAAGGTGAATCTCAGCTTGAGAAGAAGGCTTCTGTCCGCAGCTTGGCAGTCTAGCTTGCCAGGCAGAGGATGAGTCCATATGACAAACCATCTCTCCATATGTCTCATATAATTTTGCATTATGAATATTGCTATAAGCTAGATGAACTAAGCCTTTAGGCTATAGATTGGGATGATTATAATTAAAATTTCTTTAGATATGTCATAGTTTTACAGTTTCATACATTTTCCTTGTAGTGGTGCTTATGTGAGATATGTTGCTCTCAAGGCAGACCACAAGTGCACATGATAGCAGACCTCTATGCCCCACAGAATTTCACTTACCTGAATGTCTCATAAAATCAAACTTGTCCTTTAATCCCAGCACTCAGGAGGCAGAGACAGGTGACTGCTCTTGCAGAGGACCTGGATTCGATTCCTAGTACACACATGGTGGCTAACAATCATCAGTAACTCCAGTTCCAGGGGATCTAATGCCTTCTTCTGATATTGGTGGGCATTGAATGACACAGGTGTACTTACCTACATGCAGACAATACACTCATACATATAAAAAATAGTAAAGAAAGTATTTTATAAAACAAATGATTAAATATGTGTCTCAAACACTATCAAATGCCACCTTGTAACTGAGTAAGTAAAAGAGTTACATTTCAAGTTCTAATCACATCACTTGGGGACCAAGCAGAGCTTCCATGTCCTCTCACATTATCCAAGTCTGTGCTTCACACATTTTTCCTCCCAATACTATTTTTTCTAATTTTAAGTTCATAAATTTGACAGATAAAGTCTAGTGAAAACATATCAATATTAATTCAATTGACAATAAAGACAATGCAAATTTAAATTAGTCTTCAGGAGAGAGAGGAAAAGAGAGGCATGGGGTTAGCCATCAGAACTATGACAAACACATGACATAGCTCTGAAAACTGTCATCTGA
>NW_008360303.1:5780878-5781327 GCF_000622305.1 Nannospalax galili
TTCTCAAAAATTTACCACATACTGGGATACAAAACAAACCTCAACAAATACAAAAAAATGCATATGCACATAAATTGTGCTAATACATAATATGTATAATATTCATATCTATACCTTTCAACACTAACCTGTAGCTGTATCTATCTATGTAATTATATTTGTCTTCTTAGAATTTCATAGAGCAATTATGCTTCGAGGAAAGGTTTATTTACCATGAGTGGTTCTATCATCTGTGAATGATGACTATATTACAGTTTGTGGTTGTGTACATGTACATATTCTTGTGTATAAGAACATATTCAAACATATTCAATAAATTACATGCATGTAAAATTTATATATCCACCATATTTTGTATATATATTTATTCAGTACATGCTATACATAGATATGTGTGTATAAGCATTATACCCATAGGATAACAAAATATATTTAAACTGACAAACACA
>NW_008360303.1:5781991-5788344 GCF_000622305.1 Nannospalax galili
ACATAATTTTACTAATACATAATATTATAATATTCATATCTCTACCTTTCAACACTAATACCTGTAGATGTATCTATCTATTTAATCATATTTGTCCTCTTTGAATTTAATAGAGCAATTATGCTTCAAGGAAAGGTTTATTTACCATGAGTGGTTCTATCATCTGTGAATGATGAATATATAACAATTTATGGATGTGTACATGTACATATTCCTGTGAATAAGAACATATTCAAAACATATTCAATAAATTACATGCATGTAAGCTTTATATATCCATCACATTTTGTATACATGTTTATTCAGTACATACTATACATAGATATGTGTGTGCATATGCATTACACCCTTATAATAGCAAAATATATTTGAGCTGCCAAACACAATTTTGATTTCAGTGAATTTTATAGATGAAGGATTTGCAGTCTTCTTAGATGGGTCTAATTAAACCTATGCCTTAAAGGTTGAAATTATTGTGAAACGTAATAAATGGAGAAGCCAAACAAATATGAAGTCCTCAGTCCCGACTGATGCTTTGACACTTTATCATCCTGTTCCAGCCAACATATTCTAACAAGCTGTGTCCAAATTCCTAATCCCAGAGGATCTGTATATGAATGCTAGTCAAATGACTGTGTTATAAATCCACCTAACACAAGTCCTTCATATTGCAATTACATGGTGAAAAGTGCATACTACAAAAATCATTTTATAATGTTCTGTTACATTAAAAAGTGTCAATATTACTGTTTGGTCCTGTGTTTTTAATTAGCCTGTCTTTAAAATAAATATATCACTTTACCACTAATACAGGTCTACAACCTCTTTCTAAGATGAAATAAAAACACTTCTGTGGACATCCTGATGATGAAAATGTGCTTCAGCATTTTTTCATGGAGTACATAGTTATTGGAATGCACTTTTCCAGGACCTTATAAAACGATATAATGTGACACAATTAATATTTCTAATAATTCTCAATGATTATAGTACTATAACATTCAAGCTCGTTATTCATTAGATTGCAGGAAGTACTACTACATAACGAATATCATTTTTCTGTGACTATGAAAAACTAAATTTATTAACAAAAAATAAAACCTTAAAATACAAGTATTTAAAACATAGTAAAAATGGAGTTCTGATATTTTACATATACTATTATGCTACCAAATCTTCATGCACACAATCTCATTATAAGAAAGACAACTTTAATAATAAATTCAATTTTTAATATGGATAGATTATCTTATATGTAGGTAGCTTAAGTTTAAGGAAAAATGTAATAAGTGATGTACTTTTAACCCTCTAGAGAGGCTAGCTAAAAAATAAACCTTTTGAAAATTTAATCAATTTTGACAGTGGTATTATTAAAATTCTTTACTTATAAATCTGATATAATTCTGATAGTGTTTCTAGTTTAATGGGTAAAAAATATCCTGAGTTTAATCATCAAAGCTTATTATTCACTAACTATATGATCAGTACATTTAGTTTTTATCGTGTTATTCCGGATTTGTATAGCTTTAACACTTATTCATGGGACACTAAATATCATTGTGAACTCTGAAATGTTGTAAGTGACTTTTAATCTAACTCTCCCAAATTGTCATAAAAATTGGGCTGATTAACTGTCCCTTTGAGACTATGATATAAACGCCCATCCATCACAGTGTATCTAATTAAGAAACTAAGTTAAGAGGTGTTTGAACAAGATATTTGAAAATATCAGGGGACCAGGCAATTGAATTGGTATTTCAGACATATCAAATTAGTTAATGATTTGGGAATCTTTATTCTGAAAGACTATGTAAATTAAAAAGAATAATGAAATTCATTAAAGCTCCATATCAGTGAGAAAGGAGGAACCTGTGCACCACTGCATATGATTATAAGTACCTGCTTCATTCAGATAGAAGGACGGGAGACTGGGGAAACAAAAAAGCAATTTAGATAGATTAATTTCATATTGAATACAGACAATTGCAATTATATTTCTTTATATTTTTGAGGTATCTTTCTTAAAATTGACAAATGCATATTTGGTAAACAGGCTTGTTTCCCATTTTTACCCTGCCATATGAACTTGTAAGATAAATGTCTTGCCATTCAAAATGACAACAGATATTGAATTTTCTCTTGAAATTCAACAAAATATTTTATTTATTTTGTCAGCCTATTTTGATACTGAAGGAAACAGGAGAATAACAATATTGTGCTTTATTCAAAAGCACTGAGTGAACTGAATTTTGATTCTCACTTAAAAAAATTCTGGAGTGGAATATATATTCAATATGTAAACAGGATCTTGTAATATATTCAAAAGCAGCAAATCCAAAGTGTATATTCTTATAAATAAAATCATAATATATTTTGTTAAATAAAAATAGTTTGTTCTATTTTGGTTCATTTCTGGTTGTCTATTAAAATGCATTCATTTTTATGCATCATATTAAAAGCTTAATCTCTGATAAATTCTATAATATGTTTTGAAAACTCAGATAACTAAAATATGTTTTTGTGCTAAAAATATTTTTCCTTAGTTTTCATGCAAACGAAAACTGTAAAAATATAAAAGCTGACTATGGACCTGAACCAGTAATACTTCATTTAATTTTAAAATCTTATTAGAGGATTATAAAATATTATTAAATTTTCTACTAATGTCACCTCACTTTCTTCCTTTAATATTCATTCCAAACCGTTAGATTCTCTTGTGACTGTTTGATTTCTGAGATTTCTGTCTTTTTACTTCCATAAGCACAGAAAGTGGTATGCATTTGAAATACAACATATATAATATTCAAGGGAAAAATGTTGGAACCATCAAACTGTTATAGATCAATCAGATGGAAGCTCTGGTGTAGCTTAGTAGTACAGAAAGGTGTGCAAGGCCTTGGGTCCCATTTTCATCACTCGAAAAATAAAAGTTCAAATGGATTGAAATTAGAGTGAGTACAATATTCATGTCCTGATGGATTATTCATTAAAATACAAAGCTTTCAGAGTAAGACATATAAAGAAATAAGAACAAACATATTTCTAAATTATTGATAAGATTTCTAAAGAAATAAAATCCTGAGGTGGCATATGACCAGGGGCCTGGATAAAGGTTTATTCATTTCAATAGGAATCTTAGTGTAAGAATGATGACTCAACAGCATTGTGTATATCCTGTTTTTCAAATCATAAATGTCACATTGTCAAATACACAATGGTACATCCATTACTACAATATTCAGTGATTAAGCAGACTTAAGAAATAGTTCATGGGGCTGGAGAGACGGCTCTTGCAGAGGACCAAGGAAGGTTTGGGTAATAGCACCCACATGGGATCCGATAACTATCCAGTAACTCCAGTTTCACGGGTTCTGAAGTCCTCTTCTGACCTCTACAAGCATTGCACTACATGGGCGCACTTACATACATGCAGGCACTGTGCTTACACACATAAAGTAAAAATAATAAATAAAATATTTTAAAGAAATATTTCATGATAAGCATAAAGGATATACTGTATATTGATTTTGAATTGGTATTAATTTTGTAATACAATTTATGTAGCTAAAACTGGAAAAATACATCATACATTGTTAATTAAACTATGGAAGTCTAAACTAAGAGTGACATTATTTTACTGTTGATGGTTTCTATATTTCCATAGTGTTTTAAATTAGTTTGCATTATTTTAAAAGGAAAAGTTAATAAAAATAGTCCCTGAAAAGTATTATTCTATGTAAAAGATCTAGTTTTCCAAATAATAGAAAGTTGACGTTAATAATCCTACCCCTGGAGCCAGAGAGATGGCTCAGAACTAATTGCTCTTGCAGAGGACCTGGGTTCCATTCCCAGCACCCACATGGTGACTAACAACCATCTGTAACTCCAGTTCTAAGGGATCTGATGCTCTCTTCTGACTTCTGCAAGCAATGCACGACACAGGTGCACTTACACACATGCAGGCAATATACTCACACACACAAAACAAAAATAGTACATAAAATAATTTAAAATGATTAGCTATTAGAATCATAATAGTGTAATGTAACGTGTGTGTGTGTGTGTGTGTGTGTGTGTGTGTGTGTGTGTGTTTTAGAGATACTTGTAATGTGGTAGTGGTAAAATTTATAATTAAAAAATTTAATTTCTAATTTATTTTCTAAACATTTTTTATTGTGATACATCTACTCAAAGGAGTTCTACTCAGCAGCAGTAAGAAAAGATGAAATTGTGAAATTTGAAGGTAAATGGATCGGACTAAAGAGTGTTATACTAAGTGAAGTAACATAATCGTAGAAAAGCAAGCGATATATGCTTTCCCTCATTTGTTGATTGTAGCACCAATCCCTTATATGTAGTATATAAATTCTGAAGTAACACCAGGAGCCAGGTAAAGGCAAAGGATACATTGAGGTAAAGGAAAAAAAAAATCTGAAAGGGACATAGTAGGAAACAGATGCTACCTGAGGGAGGGGGAAAATTGTGAGTAATAGCAGGGAGAAGAGAGAGGGACATGCAAGGGACCATAGTGTGGGAGAGCGAGTGAGGGAAGTCAGGAACAGAAAGATGGCAGGAGTCAGGAGGTTTGGGGGGAGGATGGGAATAACAGGGTCATGGTGACTAGGAAGGGAGGTCGGATGGGAGAAAAAAGAGAAGAGATGAGTGAATCTCAGGGGGCTCAGAAACCTAGAGGGAAAGTGATGCCCTAGAAACCCTATGAGCAATGTGGGTAGAGTGTCTGAACATTAATGGATATGTATACCTAGGAGCTGCTTGGAAGGGAAGGCAGTGCGAGATAGAAGAGACCTCCCTGAGAGCGACAAACATGCCATAAAGCACTCGTCAAAAAGCTTCTTTTTACAACAGATGGAGGCTACTGGAGAGTTGCACATCTGGTCAGGCATAGAGAACAAACACCTGGGAGATACCCAGTACTAGATGACACATCTACAGTGGAATTTCTACAACCATGGCTCCTGAAACATAGTAGAATAAGGGGTAGAGAGAGGGCCAGCTAATGCCCTCCTCAACTCTCACCAGTGAGGCTTCCATGTACATCAGAGTGCATTACACACAGAAGGCCTCAACTGTCCAAGTTTGGAAGAATAAGAAACTGTAGCATGTAAGATGGGACTCCTATATGGACCCCCACCCACTCATGGCTCAGGGACCATTGCAGAAGAGGAGGAGGAAGAAACTTTGTAAGAGCCAGGGTTGGCTCATGAACGTATAAGGTAGAGGCTTCCAGGCCAGTTGAGGCTTGCTCATGTTAGCCTGTGGCAGTGATGGCATCTAACGTGGGACCCATGTCAGCTCAATTAAACAAGGGCCCAAAAAGAGTTGAAAAATAGGTGATGGGTCAGTACTAGATCAAGAACTGTTTGAGACTGGTTGCTGCTACATGAGGGACAGTACAACTTACATACAACCACTGGATGGGCTGACTAAACCTCAGTGGACACATTTACACTGAAGGACATTTGGATACAAACACCTGAATGAACAGGACTCAGCGTGTATGGCAGAGTGCACAGGGTTTGGTGGGGGGGGGCATGAATGGGGGAGTGGGGTCTGGATGTGAGTGGAAAATATTGTATGAAATTTTAAAAGCTCAATAAGAAAAATGTTGTGGTAAAAATTATAATGAACATTGTTTACCTTTCTTAAAGAACTTCTGGTGTACTTTTTCTGGAGTTTTCTTACATCAGTGTATACCAATGATGCTATTGTGATTAACATGTAGTTCCATTCTATCTGATCCATTCTGGAGTCTCTCACAGGTTCCCTGGTATACTAAACTTGTTAAACTAATGATGTTAGCTTAGCCAGGGAGCTTATGGAAGGAAAAATCATCCAGTTCATAACAATGGTCACCTACAGTTGTGCCCAGCTGTGATTATCTTCATAAGCTAAATCAACTCAGTAAAATAGTGCTTTGGTCCTGTACTGCATAAAGAAAACCATCCCTGCACCTTTGAGATCTTTGAGATTGTGCAACAAGGCTTTCATTCCCATTTCCAGTATTCCACCCTTGAACAAGCCTAATGAGTAAGCCAGTCCAGAGACAAGAGTAGACCTATGTGTGTTTTTCACCTAAGTATGTAGACACTATCACTCAACTGACCTGACTGAGACACAGGACTTCAACTATACGAAACCCAGAATGTTTTAACTATATTAGTTCCCAAGAAACTCTCATTGCTTAAGACAGTTTGAGTTTGATAATTCCCTGTATGGAAGATGAAACCATATAACAAATTTAATGCTATCACAGTTTTTAATCTACATACTTAATTGTACTAAGCTGTGGATTCTTCCATGTATTAAGCCTTTCAAGTCACATAAAATTCTTT
>NW_008360303.1:5789155-5795943 GCF_000622305.1 Nannospalax galili
AATTAATTTCTCCAATTGAAATTGGAGAGAAATCATATGGAGTACTATATAATCAATCAAGCTTTAATCAAAGCTGTGATGCTATTTCTGAAATTGATATTCAGTACTAAATGCTGTCTTGATATCTATGAAAATAAGGAAGAGTTCATGCAACTAAAGCAACAGCTTCCCTCTCCATTACACTCCCCCTGAGATTCTGCTGTTAGTTCAGGCAACTAAAGCAACAGCTTCCCTCTCCATTACACTCCCCCTGAGATTCTGCTGTTAAATAACACATCACAGGTATTAACACAATGGCTGTTCATCCCTTAGTAGGAGCTTCGGTTCTCTGCATGGCACATAATTACTCAAGAAAACTGTGGCAGCTGAGGGCCAGGTTCAGGCAACCAAAGCAACAGTTTCCCTCTCCATTACACTCCCCCTGAGATTCTGCTGTTAACACATCACAGGTATTAACACAATGGCTGTCCATCCCTTAGTAGGAGCTTCAGTTCTCTGCATGGCACATAATTACTCAAGAAAACTGTGGCAGCTGAGGGCCATTTCTGACCCTCATTACTAGAAAGATATTTCCCTTCACTGTGCTTCCAGGTTTGTAGTCCTCTCCCTGGCTGTAAGAGGCAATACGCTGCTACATCTGGTGTTAGCTTGTAGGGCATCCAGTCCTCAAACACGGGTGAATATTATGCTTCTAGAACAATGCTACCTCTCATTCACAAAATATGGCTGCTTCCAGAAGAATTAAATAGCAGTACCATTATTCTGTTCATGAATTTTAGATTCAGTTTGCTTTTATCATCTGTTAAAATCACAACTTCTTTTCATCTTGGTAAGGTAAAACCCTTTACCAGAGAAGGGGAGGATCGTAGATCCCGCTCCCCTCCCTGGCCACTGAACATGAAGGCTGCAGCAGATGCTCCTAAAGCCACATGGATGTGGGGGAGCAGCGCTCAGCTCATCACACACTCCTCGAGCGGGACAACTTTGTGGATGCTGTCCTGGGTCATACTGCCCTAGGCTTGATGCCTTCTGATCTCTGCTGGGAAAGGATTCCTCGGCCTGGTTGTTAGAGTTGTGGTTAAGATTTTCTCCTGTCTAATAGGTGATCTGTATCTGCCGATAGGTTTGTTTTCTGTACAGAGACATAATTTCCTCGTCCTGTCCTGTCCTTGTCTCTCTCATCTCCTCCCCTCTCTCTCTCTCTCTCTCTCTCTCTCTCTCTCTCTCTCCCTCTCTCTGACTGTCTCTCAAATAGTTTTCCCATTAGATTTGGTAGTTGAGTGATTAAATCTCCAAGGGAGACTATGGTAGAATATGTGAGATTTAAAACTCAGTGGCTTCATCCACAAGGTGCTGAACCAAAGGTCAACACAAAGACAGAACTTCTAAAATAAAACTAGAAAACTGATGAACTTAGATCTCCCCTGAAGAGCTAGAGGTTAAGAGCTGTGCCTTCTACAGTCTCAGTTTCAGATCCTGTAGTTTTCATCCACAAAGTTCCTTTCACTTTGAACTTAAAATCAGGAATGTGATGAAAGGGAAATCTGAACAAAAAACTGTCAATTCCTTTTGTATTACTCAAAAGTGGCAAAAGACAATGTGTGTTAGTGTCTAATTGTTAATTAATTTGAACTGTTTTTTGAGAAAGGGTTCCCCCTGTAGCCCCAGCTGTCCTGGAACTCACTAAGTAGACCATGCTGGCTTCAAACTCACAGAGATCTGCCTGCCTCTGCCTCTCGAGTGCTGGGATTAAAGGAGTGTGCCATCATGCCCAGCTAGGACTTTAGGTTTTAAAACCTCCAAAAGGTCATTAAAATGAAATGATATAATAAAGATCGTTCACACTGTTCTCTATTAAAAGTTACATGTTCACAAGCTCAGTCTACATTTTACTCAAGGAAAGTATTGCGTTCAAAATAATAGTAAAGGTATGTCTCATACACAACATAAATTCAGTATCTTCTGAAAGAGTAGCTTAAAGATTCTGCTTCCCTTTTAAAAGTTAGTCTCCAGCTAATTAGCTTTCTTATAAAGAAGTAATATTAACAAAAATAATTAAGCTACATAGACATATGTGTATAGCAAACCTTTTTAAGATAATAGAAAAAAAACTAGCGATCCACTCACTGTGGTCGGAGTTCAGATATTGTATGTTCATGTTAATATTTTATTGACAAAATATTGAAGAAGCAGCAAATCTATAATTCTGATCACCACTTTAATTTTCTTCTACTTCTAAATGAGGTTTCCTCAGAGACACAACTGAGGATTACACACTAATTTTCCCCATTTTTGCCTTTAACTAAAGGCTAGTAACCAAATATGAGTATTAGACAGTCCATTTTTATCTCCACAAAATATATCTTTTCCATTATGCGAGTATTTTAAAGTAAAATATACATAAGAATCACACCAAATGCATTTTAACCATAAATTATAGATGCCTAAGTACTACCAAGACCCAACCAAAGTATATGCTTTGCTGTAGGACCCGGCAAGTATATTTTTCAATATTCCTTGGTTAAAAACATGGCTTGATCCTAGAGCAGCTGGACTTTGGTGAGTTGCTATTTCTACCACTGCTTGTTCTGTGGTTGGCACATCTGTTTCACTAAGAAGCATGCTAAGATCACTACTTAAAAGATGGAGACCAGTGACATAACCCTGGATCAAGGGTTTTACTGATCCTGTTCCTCTTTGTACACCATTAATCCTGGCCTGAGTCCACAGGAAATGCTGTACTGGAGGTAATTTTCAAAACCAAACATCCAGCTCTTGACACAATTTTAAGTCTGAACTACTAATAGATAAAACTCCCATTACACATCATTGGAATTGGTCTTATACTCTTTCATTGCAATGGGATGAGTGGTGCAATGAGTCTATCCAAAGAAATGGGAGAGAACAGCAGCAGCAGCCTAATAAACAGTGAATGACACTGAAGCCTGGGCTGTTAGCACATTCAGCTTTGCAGGCTTGAGGGAGACCTGCCCTAGAGGTGGAGAAAGGCAAAGGTGTCTCAAAATCTCAAACAAGCAAGTACAAGAAGTAATTTACTGGTGGCAGCTCGTATTGTGATGGGTGTTCTTCATAAACATGGTAGCCGATGAAATCGGATTTCCATTACCAGAAATTTCCATATGTTCTGTCTCTCTGAAAGGAAAAACAGAATTTCATTTCTCAGGAAGGTAAATATGTGAACAATACTTTGCAAAACAGGCATCTTATAATTTTTACTATAGTTGGTAACTGGTAAGAATTATTCAGGGAAACATTGCCCATGTTGCTAGGATAGTTGGTGACAGAGGATATGGAGACTAAAAGGAGCTGTATGATTCCCTTGCTAAGGCAGGATGGAAGCACTGCAGGTATTGATACTGGGAACTGGTTTTATATAGGCAAACACTTTCCATTTTGTAGTTAATGAAAAAACTACACTTTCAGTCCACTCCAGAGGCCAGTGCTGTACTGGGACTTGGAGATGTACTTTCAGGTGAAGACAATCCAGTTTGTTCTTGAATTGCTTCTGTGTATGAAGCTCCTAATGTTTTTGCTTTTAAAAACAAATCTCAATGTTTCATAAAAGATATGAATGAAAGTTTTATAGTAATTAAGTTTGCAGACCAAACATACATGAGATTGAGGAGGCTACAGGCAACAGATCATCAATGCTTAGATAAATCCAAGGAAAGTAGAAATACAGCTTGAATGGGCATCAGCATGAAACCAACTTACATGGAGTGACAAAATAAACACATTTGCTTTACCTAGACTATGCTAGTTGTTTAAAGAAAGACTACGTAAGTGAAACGAGAAATAACTCAAGTACATTATATAAGACCATGTGGTGAGTTTATGATTTTAATATCTAGGAAACCTGAAAAAATATAAATTAAATATTCAAAATTCTAAAAGAAATCTAAATCTAAGAACAAAGCATAATCTGAAACCATGAAATTTGTAAGCTTTCTAAAGAATATCTTAGTTAGAGGAGAAAATTAAGTCAATATTTGTTTCTGCAAATTTCATTATTTCAACTTATTTTTTCTTACAAATAAAGAGAAACTTGGCATATTGTTGAGGAAGAATACAATTCCATGGGTTCTGTGGGGTGGCCAAAAAAGACATGGTAATATCTACATAACTTATGTTCTTTGGAATCTACAGATTTCACTGAGCTTCCATTCTAAACTTTTCTGTACAGGATCTGTTTCAGAATTATTTTAAAGCCAGATTTTTTTTAAAAAAGCTGCTCAAGATAGGTAGCTTTCAAAATTAATCCAATAATAAACATTCCTAACCTCAATATGTCATCATGCTGGATTTATAAATGAAATCAAACACCAATATGAGTCTTCTGTCAAGGAGGAAAAAGTTTAAGGAGAAAATAAAGTTTTTAACACAATATATGCAAATATAAGATTTTGAAATTTTTATTATATGTAAACATTGTGATATAATTGGTAAGACTCTATTCCCAGGAGTAAGAAATGTTTTAGATCGTTTTAATTAATCCATAAAGTCAAATCAATATGTTAATGAGAACCTGAAAACAACTTATTGTTTATAAACATTTGATTGAAAACTCTACCCACTGATGACTTTGCTAGAGTAAGTGAGAAGAAGTAAGTGATTTGAAGACTTAGAACTATTAGAACGGAGACACCATATATAACTTTCCCTGTCAATCCTTCACTAGGGCAAATAGGAAATCACAAAACCGGGTTTATTAAACAATATTAAGCAATGTATCAAGCAATGTGACAGCTTCTCATAAAACTAGTTTACTAATGAGCTTTAGTAAGTAAAGAAGATGAAGGGAAAGATTTTTTTCTGAAAACATTGGCTGAGAACTAGCAGCTGATCTTTACTTCAAATCTGAAGTTTGATCAGTCATTGCAAAAATTGACAATCGTCTTTAGAAGTGCTTATTTGACGACGGGCTCTCTGAGACCAGAGGCACAGCTTCAGACATTGCACTACTGTTTATCTTTACCCTTTCGCCAAAATAAAGCAAACTATCACAGCAAAACAGAAAACTATATTGAGAAATTTAGATCTTACTCAAACTCACCAAAATAGACATGGCTTCTTATTTATTTTCACAAAGCATATCTATTTACCTCATAAAAATACAACAAATCATGCGAATTTAGTTTTGACATGTAAAGAGCTTAAAAGTTATTACCCTCATTCTTATAATAAGCAGAAAGCTCAGTCTAAGATTGAATGGCTTTTCTTGTACCTGACAGAAAATTGGAGTGACAGGGAAACTTGCCACTGGAGGATTTTTCTCCAAAATCTGCAGGAAAAGATAAATATGGAAAACCACAACAAAATCAGCTCCACAAGTTTATTTGAGCCAGACTTGCCGAACTTATATACTTCTAAGGATAATTAAAAAGTAATTTAAAAAATTAATTTTGCTGAATGACTAGAGGCTGTGATAGATTAGTTTGGGAGTGAGAAACTCCTAAGGGGCCACCTTAAGTGGAATCTCAAATGTTCATGTATTTTTGACACACAAAGTCCCACAGAACTCCTGTGGTGAACATGCTAGAAAAATTCCCTCATGCTGTTCTCAGAGGAAAAGTATACATTTTGAAAATTCTCACAACATTCCTTATAGCACAGAACTACCATTAAAAGGAAAGGATATCACCAGCTCTTGTCTGAGTAGGTGTAGGGCATTTCATGAGCCTCAATGCAACACTAGCTTTCCCAGTTCACCTAAGAATAAAATGTACTGGGTCTTCTAGAGATTAAATTGAAGCCAGTGCTTTTACAAACAAACTTCACAGAGAAATAAGAATGAGAAAAATTAGAAGAATATCCAAGAACTCTGGGAAAAGTTCAATAGGTGTAAACACACATGCACTTTCAAAACAACAAAGGAGGAAAGAAGTAGCAAAAGAATCATTAAAAGCAATAGTAGCTAAAAAAAAAAATAGCAGACACCACATGACAGACATAGGAATCTTTGGCAATACCATATAGGAAACAAAAATTTACTTAAGCATATCACATTTTTAGATGCAGAAAGGAAAACACAACAGCAAAACCTACCAGTCTTCAAGCCTAGGTGAGGATAGGGAGGGGAGAAGGATGATGGACATTACTCTTATCTAGAAACAATGATAAGATTCACAGAAACTGCCTCAAAATTCGGCAAATTTTTAAAGGACAAATATTATTAAGGATATAAAGGAGAATTATAAAACATGCAAGTATTGATTCTGCAAGATGTAACAGTCTTTAACAAGTATACTAATTAAACAAGGGATCAAAATACAGGTGGAAAAATGATAATGTACGATTAAAAATATATGTTCATTGTGATGTTGGGGGCTCCAAAATCTGTTGACACATTGACTAGGCATAAAACTGTCACCATATAGCTACATCAAATGTTACCATTAGCTGAAGTGAGCTAATCGATCTATTTATTGCATTTTATTTAATAACACCAGAATATATATTTTTCTCAAACACAACCGAAATTTTTACCATGAAACACAGCTTTAAATATTTCCAAACTATAGATTAAAAAGTATGTCCTCAGACTGCAATAGATTAAACTAGAACTCAATAACAGATAGACAGTTCCAAAGCAGTGGGGAACAGGGAACACCCCAGCACTAGGCACATAAATGCAGGCAGATCTCTGCGAGATTGAGGCCAGTTTGATCTACAAAGTGAGTTCTGGAGCTACAGGGAGACATTCTCTCAAAAAATCCAAATGTACACACACACACACACACACACACACACACACACACACACCCCAT
>NW_008360303.1:5797310-5798535 GCF_000622305.1 Nannospalax galili
TAGCATTAGCCTAAATAGTAAAATTAGATAGACTTACTATAAGAAAACTATAAAAATAAGTCTCTGAAATATAAATATAAACCCCCTTAAATATTAACAAACCAAATACAGTGTATTTCTATTCATTTTAAGAATTCTATATTCTGGGACTGAATAGATGGCTCAGTGGTTAAGAGCACTGACTGCTCTTGCAGAGGACCCGGGTTTGAGTCCCAGAACCCACATACTAGCTATGAACCATCCTTAACTCCTGTTCCAGAGGAATCCGAGGCCCTCTTCTGACCTCCATGGCATTGCATGACACAAGTGTACTCACATGCATGCAGGCAATGCACTCATACACATAAAATAAAAATAATAAATAAAAAAAATAAAAAAGATTTTTTAAAGAATTCTATATCCTGATCAAGTCAGACTTATTAAACATACGGTATGTTCATTAAAAACGTGAAAATAAATTGATGTAATCCACCATAATACAGTAGAATAAGACTTTATGGGAGAGAAATAAAATCCTATCAATTAATACCAAAATTACAGTCTACAGCATTCAAACCCCATTTATACTAAAAACATTAAGAAAACTGAGAGACAAGAGTCAAGTGTTTTAAGTTGATTAGGGCCATCTACAACATATCTGCACCTAACAGAATCCTTGGTGGTAGGGAATTTGATGGTTTCACAATAAAGTTGGAAGCAAGCCAGGTATTTGCTCTTTTACCATTCTTATTCTTCATTAAACTGGAAGCTCTATTTTCAGATTAAAAGAAAAATAAAAGAGCAGTCCCTTTCTTGGGCTCCAGGAGCACCACTTCTGGTCCTGGCTCCGCCCTCACCTCTCTCTGCTTCCCTGGGCCTGCACCACCGGCTAACTCTCCTAGCCTGCACTACTATCCTCAGGCCTCTTGGGGTAAGTCAATAGCGCAGCTCTCCGCGCCGGGACTCCCTAAGTGACATTCACCCTTCGATCCCCTGCCTCGCCATTCTATACTCCTAGTTTGGGCCCTGCGCCATTCCTAATCTTGGGGCCCCAGACACCTGGGGAACCAATACTGCTTCCTGATCCTTCTCACCCAGAGCAACTCAGTCCCTTTCTTGGGCTCCAGGAGCACCGCTTCTGGTCCTGGCCCTGCCCTCACCTCTCTCTGTGTCCCTGGGCCTGCACCACCGGCTAACTCTCCTAGCCTGCACTACTATCCTCAGGCCTCTTGGGGTAAGTATATAG
>NW_008360303.1:5804819-5806349 GCF_000622305.1 Nannospalax galili
TTTAAAAAAAAAGAAAAATAAAAGAAAAGGTATATTATTAGGAATTGAGAATTAAATTTGTCTCATGAAATTGATAAACAAAGGTAGTAAGGCTAGAATTAAATATGAAGTGTATATAAAATAAACTGCAACTGCCTTACAGTACATTAGCAATGCAAACTAATGTTTGCAACTAAATCCAAAATAAAATTTGTACATAGGCAGGACATGGTGGCTCATACTTTTAATCCCAGCACTTGGAAGAGAAGCAGAGACAGGCAAATCTCTATGAGAGATCAAGGTCAGCATGGTCTACATAGTGAGTTAGAAGTCAGCTAAGGTTATAAGGTGACCCCTCAACAAGGAAAAACTCCAAACAAAACAAAAATATTGATAGACGGCTGCATACCTATTGGTATTGCTACAATTCACAATAACATCAATGAATACACCTTCTAAAGCAAATTCCGGTTACAATGTGCTTTTAACAGAAGACATATTCATTGTTACTGAGAGAGTTAAGATTTTCAGTCACTTTGAAATACAGTTGGAAGAATTTTATGAAACAGATCACGGTCTTAGCAATGATACAAAAGATGCGCTCATTATTTGATTGAATGAACTGAAATTCTATGTCATCAAAAACATCCTAAAAATATGTTTGTAGATTCAAAATTCATAATTTTTTACTATTGGAAAAACTGTAAACAAGATGCTCTTCAATTGGTCAAATTGAGAGAATTGTTATTTAGAGATAGAAAGGCATATGTTGTGTAGTCATGAGAACACCTGGATTCACTGCGAATATGCTGCAGGGTTTCTCCTTAGTGACTCTAGAGCCTGCAGAGTCTGCAATATTGACACAGAAAGAGTAATGGTCAGTGATTGTCAGAGGAACAGCAGGGGAGTAGAATAGATGAAACTGAGGGGATTTTTAGGCAAGTGAAATTACTTTTTACGATTCTTTAATGATGGAAGCTTTATATAAGAATCCGTCAAAATCCGTATAGTAAGGAGAATGAATCTGACTGAAGACTATGACTTTAATTAATAATAGTGTATTAATAATGGTACCCAAATTGTAACACATGGGGCACAATAATGTGTTCAGGGGAGAAGCATGAGCGTAGATGGACACACTGACTTTCTGCTCATTTTTTCTGGTCACCTAAAATTATTCTAAAAGTAAAGTGTTTTACATTTTTTAAAAAAGTTAAAAATAAATTTTTTAACATTCACATTTATTTATTTATTTAGTGTATTAATAATGGTACCCAAATTGTAACACATGGGGCACAATAATGTGTTCAGGGGAGAAGCATGAGCGTAGATGGACACACTGACTTTCTGCTCATTTTTTCTGGTCACCTAAAATTATTCTAAAAGTAAAGTGTTTTACATTTTTTAAAAAAGTTAAAAATAAATTTTTTAACATTCACATTTATTTATTTATTTATTATTATTATTTTTTTTTTATAGTGTGTGTGTGTGTGTGTGTGTGTGTGTGTGTGTGTGTGTGCGAATCCATGCAAGGAAACATTCTGGAGTTGG
>NW_008360303.1:5806645-5807559 GCF_000622305.1 Nannospalax galili
CCTCTGGTTTTTGTGACTAGCTAGGCATTGTTTCTCTCTTGTATCGTCTCCCCCCTCTATCATGGTTTTCCCACTTAAGGTGCCTGCACTTATTTATTATTTTTTAATCATTAACTTTTGAATTTTTAATAATTCCATGATTAGAAGAAGCATTTCACTACAGCTTTAACATATTCAGTAACACACTCCAGAGCAAGAGTACATCTTTCACAAGTGGGTGGAAGTTTCTAGGTTCAGGGTAATACAGGGTAATACAATATTGAACTCAATATAAGCCCTGTAAGAAATAAAATTGAATGTGTTTTTAACCTTTAAAAAAGATCTCCATTTAATTTTAGAATATATTGTTCCTTGCAGAAAGACTCTAGCACTGACATGTTGGTGCATGCATATCTAATCTGTATGTATCTGATTATTACTAGTCATAATTGGTTGCACTTGGATCCTTGGCACCTGTGTATGTCTATAAAATCATCAGGTAGATTTCAGTGGTAATGTTTATCACCTCTACTAAGTAGCATGACATAAATTTCCATGATTCTTTCTCAAATAAAATACATTTTTAAAAATGTATCACACAGAACATCCCAAACTATCTTATTCAACTATATACCCACTTCCCAGATGGCACTCTCCCATAGCCTCCCTCCCCCACTAGAGCCCTTATACTCTCATATCCCTCTTACGCTCTGCTGTTTTGTCAGCACCACCAGCCATTCCCCACTACTTGCCCTTCTGGGGAATCTAGTCAGGCTATCTAGAGGTCTTGTTTTAGGAGGGTCAGCTTTTCCTCGTCTAGCAGTAATCAGTTGTCAATAGTCCTTTAGATAAGATTGGGGTCTGCTGTTCATTTTCCCAGTTCTAAGCTGGGTTACTGCCTGGGAATCTCTTGGGCCACGCTAGCCAACAACTCA
>NW_008360303.1:5808128-5828612 GCF_000622305.1 Nannospalax galili
CCAATTGTTCTCAGATAAACCTTACCTAGATATATATTTCTTGATCTGCTATGTATAATTTGTCAGTAGGTTGTAGGAGTAATATGGTAGAAATAAATTTTTAATCCAAGACAAGAATACATAATTTATTTTAGACTTGTAAACAGAAGGCACTTTAAAGAGCCTATATTGTAAGTGACTTCAGTTACAATAGTTCATCTAAAAGTCAAAACTGTAAAGATGAGAAGAAATATCAGTGGTTACTTGTATTTTGGGGAACAGTGAGAAAGGAACATGCAAAATAGACTGGTGTTTGGAGGCCAGGACTCTCTCTGTTCTCAACAACTCAAAATTGTAAGACATGACATTATGCATTGTCAAAGAAAAATAAATTTGTATTGTAAAGAGCAAATTTTAACATATGCAGTAAATAATATAGACTTTGACAAGAAATGTTAACTGCATTACAAATGTCTGAAAGAAACTCTCTGAAGTAGATGGAAGTAAAGGTGTTGAGCTAAGTAATTTTGACAGTGATTTGAGTCTCTAAGTCTAAAGGCAAAATGAACTGCACTTAAGCATTTTAACTAACAGTTTCCCAAGATGTCATGGGTAAAGACTTAATTTTTTAAATTTATTTTTTATTTTTTTATGTGTGTGAGGGTTTTGCCTGTATGGATGTTAAGTGTGTCCGTGTCATGCAAAGCCAATGAAGAAAAGGGTGTCAGATCCTCTGAAGCAAGAGTTAACAGACAGTTGCTAGCCACCATGTGGCTTCTGGAAATCGAGCCTGGCTCCTCTAGGAAAAGTAACCAGTGTTAACCACTGAACCAGCTCTCCAGCCCCCTAGTAAGACTTTTGATACACCTACATATGCATCCTGGAACTGAAAAATCAGTACACTGAGAATGAGCTAGGTTTCTCAATCAGTGATCAATTAATGTTAGTGGTGTCAGTATGCATGTATACTCAATATAGACATGAATAATTACATATAGATATTGATAGATTTGTGTACATACTTAAGGAAATACACACATATGTATCCTTGCTCGGGAGTTGGAGAATGCCTAAAAGGCAAAATATCTCTGGGGACTTAGGCATAGCCAATTGGTAAACTATGTCCATAGCATTTATGAGGTTCTGGGTTCAAGTCACAGAACAACCACCTCTTTCAAAAATATATACTACTGCAGTAGCAGCGAAAATATCTAAGATAAAAGACTAACAAGATCTCAACAAGCTATTCCCAATGATTTGTTTTGCTTGTTTTAAATAAAATTTCTGTATTTATTGATATAGATAGAGGAAATGACCCTTAAGTTTGAGGCATTTTATATAATAAATTTTATGTTTCAACTAAAATTATGGAAATGAACGATATGCTTTTCCAAAAAGCAATATTATTGACAAATATATATCTAAATATATTCTAGCATTGTGCTGCTTGCACTGAAAAATGAGTATGAAACAAAAATGATTTTACCAATCCTCTAAAATAGAGGAGGCAAAATTGCACGTTTAATATCAGTACAGTAGGAAATACAGTAAATAAAATATATTAAGGAAAATACATTAAAAATAAAACAATACAGGGGAATATATATGTATACATGTAATAATATATAATATGTATTGCTGCTTGTTAAAGAAGTCCTTATGCCTTCGTTGGTAATTGTAGTATTTGATCTGGCATTTGTATTCACGGTTAGAAATGAGGAATATGAAAGCTATACAGTAGAGTGAAGTTATGTTAATGTTAAGTGAAGTTAATGAGTGAAGTTAAGGCCCTCTTCACAAGATGGAACACATACTGGTACTGGTGTTAGACCTAGGAACCTGTGCTTAGACAAATCACAGGTCATAGCAGAGAGCCTGCTTCTATTAGTCTGCTTAATGGACATGATATTAAACCAACTCCTAATTACTTATGTTATACCCATAGATTAATGCATCTCTCAACTCTCATCTGAGAAGCTTCTTCTTTCAGTAGATGACATTAACAGAGACATCAACAATTAGTCAATGAACAGCGAATAAGAGAGTGTGGATTTCTCAGTCTTAAATGGGATATCTATATCACACCTTTTATTCTCAAGGCTTAGAGATTATTGTGGAAGGGGATAGGCTGAAAGATTGTGAGAGTCAGAGGTGTTGCACAATTACCAGGATATGGTGTTTTCCAGAGAGCAGGGCAGTGCACATATGACCTTATGCAATTATGACAGAGGTAAGAGACTGACAGAAGCTCCAGTGAGGCAAAATCCTAGCATGGAGCAGGCAGGGAGATAGGCAAGAAGGTACAACCCTAGTTGAATTGTTATTGGCAATTGATAGAAGCTGGGGAAGAGTCAGTTTAAAAGCATAATATAGAACCTGGTGTAGGTTGATGAGGTTCCAAAGGATGGGCCCAGAGCCAAGAATATTTGAAGAATACAAATTAGACTCAAGAAGCCTTTAAAGAATAATAACACAGGACATGAAGTCAGGAAGGGTAATAGGTGGTATGTATAGGAGGTGGAGAAGGTGGATTTGCCAGATCAAATACTACAATGTGAATATCATCAAAGTATATGAAATGCTCAAAGAATCAATAAAATGTTTAAAATGAAATGAGTAATATGGAGCTTGATGTTTTATCTTCCATATCAATTCTTATAATATCAGTTGTTTAATTTTGCTACGTATTATATGCAAAGGTCTTTATGTGAGAACTGACTCAAAGGTGGCAGTAGTTTGATTTGACTGGTAGAGCTCCTATCAATGTTTATGTAACAAGCCTTCCCAATATTAGAGACTTAACAAGAAAACACAAAATTTTGTTGGGTTCAGAATACTCTGATTGGCTGTGTGCTGACCTTGAATAGAGCTTGCTTGAGTGATTTCTGTTTCACTGATCCCCATATCCCTGGACTGCCCACATGGCTTGTGGGTGATTAACCTAGGATAGTTTCACTGTACCCAGGAGCGTCAGTTGCTATGAGACAACACATTATAAGACGTCTCCTTCCCATCTCACAGTCAGACCTGTAGATTTCTTTGTTCTTTTTCACTTGACAGTCTTAGGAGTCTGAGCTCAGTAAGATGATTTCAATATGAGTCTTAGGACTTTGAGCTCAGCAAGAAGATTTCAATATGAGATTTTTTTGTGATCTGAGGCTATGGGAGGGTGCCATCTTGGAAGTGGGTATATAGTTGAAATAGATGGTTTGGGATGTTCTGTGTGATACACACACACACACACACACACACACACACACACACACACACATACAAACACACACACACAAAATCCACAAATTAAAGAAATGTATTATATTTGAGGAGGAAAAATGGAAATTTATGTCATGGTAATTAGTAGAGATGATAAACATTACCATTAAAATCTACCTGGTGACTTTATAGACGTACACAGGCACCAAGGATCCAAGTACAACCGATTATGACTAGTAATATATACATACAGGTAAGAGATGCATGCGCCAACATCATATTAGTAGCAAAAGCAATGCGTTTTTCTACAAGGAACAATATATTCTAAAATTAAATGGAGATCTTTTTTAAAGTATACATACAGGTAAGAGATGCATGCGCCAACATCTTATTAGTAGCAAAAACAATGCGTTTTTCTACAAGAAACAATATATTCTAAAATTAAATGGAGATCTTTTTTAAAGGTTAAAAACTCATTCAATTTTATGTCTTACAGGGCTTATACTGAGTTCAATATTGTATAGCTATATTAATTCAACTGTAAACCTAGAAACTTACAGCCACTTGTGAAAGAAATATACTCTTGCTCTGGAGTGTGTTACTGAATATGTTCAAGATGTAATGAAAAGCTTCTTCCAATCATGTAGTTATTAAAAATTAAAAAAATAAACAATGATTAAAAAATATTCAAGAGCTGAAATAATGAAATCTGTAGGTAAATGAAGAGCTCTAGAAACTATTACACAAAATGAAGTAACACAGTTTCAGAAAAACAAATGACATATGTTCTCCATCATATGTGGATCCTAGCACCAAATCCTTTTAAATTCCAGGGCCTTTTAATAAGATGATGCTATACAGCAGTTCCTTCTGCAGGAAATAACTACCATCATCATGACTTCAGCTGAGCCTGATCGCTAAACATCGTTACAATTGGGCTTGTTGATGGTTGTGCTCATTCATTAAAGAGAGCCAAGCAGGGTCATCGGACCATCACTGGAGTATCCAGCCACTCTTCCCAGGTAACTGTGTGGAATTTGACCTTAATCACACATGGCCTTCTGGATTTGGGGCGAGCTAAAGTACACAATCTGGAGAAGGCTAGGAAGAGAAAGCATGACCCATGCTGGGTTAAAGATTTCCAGTGCATTCCCTCAGGTCATACATATACCTCAGCAACCCCTCAGTTATCTGGTAAGTAAGTAAGCTCAATAAATTCATTGGTTCCCCAGTAAAACTTTAATCAAGCATTGGCTTGACATTAGAATCTTAAAAGGGAATAAGCATTGCTTAGCATACCCAGGAAAAGAAGTCTCACGACAAATGGAAAATGTATTTGTTAATGCTATTTTGTCTCATAATTATTAAAAAAAGAGAGAGAGAATGTAAAAGATGGTCTCATAATTATTGAAAAAAAAAAAAGGAAATGAGAATGTAAAAGATGTTAAAAGGATATGGGGATGGAGATATTTTCCAAAATAGGAAAAAATGAGAAAGCCTAAGAATGGATGAAGGTATGTTTAGGTTTGTTATGATATATAAAGGGTGAAACAAAAATAATATACATATAATCTTAAAATGTCTATGGTCATAGTTTAGTCAACTAGTTTAAGGAACAAAATATATATCTAGTCAAAGTTTATCTGAGAAAATTTGTTTTTTTTTTACCCAAGCCTTATCTACATAGCACATGATAACTAAAAGTACCACACTGGTGGAACTAATCTTATGGATGTTTAACAGCCATAGTTTGAGGCCTATACTAATGTGGTCAGAGGGATTTACAGGATAGTTTTTTCCACTTGCCATCCAAGGTCGACTAAGTTCCATGAGACTATGGAACATCTCTCAAAATGTCCTGTAACTGTGGTGAGTCTTCTGTCCTGTTGTTCAGGGAGGAAATGAGACCCCCAAGAGATGGACTTGAATAAGTGTCCAGTCTACAAAGAGGAGGGTCAACTCAGAGGCAACATCTCATTCATGTTTCCAAGAGAAGCCAGGCATGGTCAAGAAGGACCTTTGACTTATCTTCACATAGATGGGACTGGTAAAAGAAAGGAGCCAATAGCTCCTCCCAAGCCTATGCATCCCCTGAGGAATAGATCCTCAAATGACTTTAAGTGTAAAAATAAATTGATTTATTTGGGCCAACTATACAGTCTTAACGAAAAGGAAAGTATAATGAAAGAGTATAGTCATCAGTATATTTCTTTAAGAGTTAAGGGATTATACTTCCCAGACATTAGGCTTAAGAATATATAAAAAGTTATTTTGAGAATTATTTCTCATTGAGGATTTTGTTCCTAGCCAGAAAGTGCTCTTCAGATGTAAGACTTCAAATCTTGGTCTCCAATACTGCAGTGCCCACCTTTTGCTAAGGGAGGCAACCAGCTATTGTTCTAAAATGATGGATAAATTTGTTTTCTCCCCCTATCTAGAACCCTTTGAGAGGGAACTGACACTGATTCTAACCATTCCAAAAGCTGTCAAAATACCTGAAAGCAACCCTGAATCTATCACTCTAGAGTCCATCCTCAGAAGACAAAAGAAAAATGAGGAGGAATTCAATAGAGGAATGCTTTTGGAAGCCCTTGTCAAGAAATTCCAATGGACTCAAATGAACAGTTGAAAATCGCCCTGTTCTGACTTTTTTCTGGTTCTCTAGCTAGAACTTGTAATACTAATTATTCTTGCCTTTACTTCTCCTTCACATCTCCTATTCACGATTCAAGGACTTTCTTTTTCCCCTTAGAGGTAAGTTATGCAATTTGGGAGTCTTTTAGATAGGCTTACTGAAGGTGTACTCCAATTGCCTCACCTTGCATCCCTATTCAGCATGAAAGAAGCCAGAGCAGTCTGCATTCTTATTCCCTATTGGTAATTTGGGTAACCTCTTCAGAGGATGGTGTGATAAGAATAGGAGGTAGGAATTGGCTAGGCAGTTAGGGTAAAAAGACCTCAAAGAAAGTAGCCAGTCTCTTGACTAAAAGTCAAAATGTCCTTGGGCAACACACTCTGTTCCAAAGGCCAAAAATGTTGCAAGTATTTGGGAGCCTGTATCTAATCCTTAAAAGATTTTAGAGTTACTTCTTCAGAGGGGCGAATGTTAGAGTAGCCAAAAGTCCCATAAAAATAAATAAATCAAAGAAAGAGTACATGAAGTTATCAGAAAAAAAAAATGATGGGAAGATATGGGAGGAGCTAGAGGGGAGGGACTGGGCATGGATTTGATCAAAACACCTTATATGCATATATGAAACTCTCAATAAATTATTTTTTAAAAAATATTCAAGAGTCTATGCATAGGTTGTATGCAAATAGCAAATACTATAACACTTTATACTGGAGTTTTGCACATCCATGGATTCTAGTCACTGCAGGGATAGTAAATAAGTCCTTGTTGGACAGGAAACACCTAAAATTAGAATTTATCCCCAAAAGGAAAAGAAAAAAAAAAAAACAGTCCAATGAGTATGGGTAATAGTGCATCTCAAACAAAAGGAATAAATATGAGTTGTAATTCGTAGTTAGAGCATCACACAAAATTGTTCATCTTCAAATGTTTGAGTTTGACTCTACCATGGGAATGGCAAAGATTGTGGCAGAGAAAGGAAACAAGTCCGGAAGTATTTTAGAACTCAAGGAAAGAAGTGTTTCTAAGGCAGGAAGTGTGATTGTCTGAATATTAAGGGAGGGTGGAATAAAGTCGATGAGATAGAATTGCCTGAAGAGATACTCAATCATGTAATAATATTTGAATGTGTTAAAAAACCCGTTATCTTCAGAAATGAATCATTCTCCTCAGGAAGAAGGGGAGGTGGGGAAGCTCATGAGACTCTAAGGTAAATGACTATACAGGGCTCCAGAAGTTAACAAAACTTACAAGGTTCAGGAAACACAGAAAGTTAGTCACATGGCTACTTCCCAAGGTCGTGTAAGCATTCAGTGATTGCTCAGAAGAGGAGACTTTGCTCCATGCAGCTGCCTGAAAGCTGTGCCGGGAGGTGTAGATATGCAGCTTTCCTGAGTGTTGAGGGATGCTAGAATGGGGATTTTCCATAATGCAATTGCCTTTGAGTCACCCATATTGCTTCAACTCCTCAGCAATGCTTCTATAAGTGACCCAATAAATTTACCGGCTCACCAAACTAGATTTGAGTGAAATTGTTTTTTTTTGTTTTGTTTTGTTTTGTTGTTTTTGTCTCTTATGGTGGCCCATTTAGGATAAACAGACATCTCTTCTGTTCCCTAGAGGAAAATTGACACAAGTTATAAACAAATATTAAATGAGATACATGTGTGAGGGACTCCATTCCTGATAAGCAAGCGGGGTCACTGAGCCATAATAAAGATAGCACAGTGTCTGCTTCTGCTTCTTCTGGGTCTGAAACAAAAGTCTGGCAGCTCCTCTCAAGCCAGCAGAGTTCTTTCTGGTTAGCTAGTCCAAACCAGTTCCGACAAGACTGAGGCAGACCTGCACACATCATCATTTGAAGCATAAGCCAATCGGCCTTCTCTTCTTTCCTCCAGTTCACCAATCCAAAATCAAGGGAGGAGAAACAACTAAAACTTTCAAACCCAGAACCTCCCTGGCATCAGGGCTCTCTGCTTTCTGTTTCTGAATTATCCTCTGCTCTTTTGGAGAGCTTTATCTTTGCGTATGAATGTGTGTATGGACGGGTGCCTTTTTCCTTTCAATAAAAGCTTTTGTTTCTTGCTCTCTGCTAGTCTGAGATTTTTCTTGCTTTTAATTCTTTAATCACCTGTGAAAATAAACCCAATCACATCCCTGGACACATAATGCTAACTGAGTGATGCACCAGGATTTTACAGCATGCTGGGAGTTTCAAGAGGATCAGTTTGGGTTATCAATAACCTAGAATTGGCATTTTAATTTGTTAAAGTGCAAGAAATTATAAAAGGAAGATTGTGACAGACTCATTCTGTTCCAGGCACTATTGCAATTCCTGAATATGCACTTTCACATTTAATTCTTATGATAAACCCTGAAATTTTATAAATAATATGAAGATCACACATGAATAAAAGTCACTGAGATGCTTTGCCTCTCTTCTAGCTGGTTAAAAATAGCTTTCTGGGGGGTAATTTTAATGTCTATTTTGGATATCATTTGGTCTATACTTGGCTACTTGGAAAGTTTGTTATATTTAAATTAAGCAATTTATAAGAATTGTGACACTTGAAAAATTTGAAGCTGAAAGCCCTTTTAATGAGAAGCAAGTAATTCTGAATTTTATTAAGATTTTGTTGACAATAAATTTATAATTGTGTAATACATTGCAAAACATTTGCTCACAAATCCTATATTTCCATGTATGAGCTACAGAAATTTGCTCACAAATCCAGTATTTCCATGTATGAGAAGCAGAACTTCATGAGTGTGTTAGCAACTGCCAGCATGACTAATATCTTATACCTCTTTATTACCGGAAGTTCTAAGGGTACAAGAGGGGCACTCCTGTCATCTTGAAAGTTAATGTTATCTGGGAATCTGGGAATGGTGGCATGCACCATTAATCCCAGCACTCTGGAGGCAGAGGTAGGCAGATTTCTGGAAGAATGAGGCTAGACTGGTACAAATATATATATATATAGCCTGGTCTACAGAGTGCGTTCCAGGCCAGTTGTGACTACAGGGAGACTCTATTTCAATGAGACCAAAAGCAATGATTACAATAAAAAAGAAAGGTAATATTAATAGCATATGAATTATATCACTAAAAAAGAGGTAGAAAATATCACTACTGTCTCTGATGACACATTAAGAGTGAAAAGAATTCCTTTGTACATCAAATATAGTTTGATGATTTTGTTCAATCAGAATGAACTCGTGTTTAGAAAATAAACTTGAAAAAAGGATAAAATAAAAGTTTCGTCATACACTGATGAACTCACAGCAGCTAAGGCTGCCTGGACAGGACCTGTACAAGATCAAGAGAGTCGCCATTCTAGAATGTATGGAGAAGGAGTTCACACCTTCTCACTCCTAGGTGAAGAACTATTGAAAACTTATGGCTAATAGGGGAAGGAGAATGATTAGGAGTGTGTTATGTACCCTTGGAGGTCCACCATGCCCCAGTGGATGGCCCCACACTTATGCGAACTTGTACATCATAGATTGGAATGAGCAGGAGAGAAGACATTTGAGAGGACCTGGATTCAGTTTCCACAACTCATATCCTGTCTAATAACATTACAGAACTTTAGTTCCAGGGGATTCAACACCTTCTGGCCTCCACGGGCATTGCACTACATGAGCACACTTACATGCAGACAAAGTACTCACTCATATAAAATAATAAATAGATTAAAGGATAATATTGTAGTGAGCATAAAATCATTATTATTTATTAAGAAATAATATAATTTCAGAGAACTTTAGTTCAATAAGTACAGCAACAGATGTTCGAGAAACAAATGCTATGCTCTTACTTGAAAATCACTGCAGTACTTAAATGGGCTATTTTATTTGTTTTTATTTTTTATTTTTTTAACTTTTACACAAAGTTTATTGAGAATTTCATACATGCATATAAGGTATTTTGATGAAATCCATGCCCACTCCCGCCCTTCCAGCACCTCCCATATCGCCCCATTACTTCTTTCGGTTTTTTTTTTTTTTTTCTGCTTCTTTGATTTATTTATTTCATGGGGCTTTTGGCTACTCTAACATTCCCTTTCAGAAGAGGTAACCCTAAAATCTCTTAAGGATTAGATACAAGCTCCCATATACTTTTGACATTTTTGGCCTTTGCAACAGAGTATGTTGCTAACAAGCCCAAGGACATTTTGACTTTTAGCCCATAAACTGGGTACTTTTCTTTGGAGTCTTTTACCCTAACTGCTAAGCCAACTCCTACCTCCTATTCTTATCACACCTTCTCTGAAGGGGTTACCCAAATTGCCAATAGGGAATAGGGACGCCGTCTGCTCTGGCTTCTTCCATGCTGAACAAGGACACAGGGTGAAACAATTGGAGTACCCCTTCAGTGGGTCTATCTAAAAGACTCCAAAATTGCATAGTTCTTGTCTCTGAGGTGAAAAGAAAGTCCTTGGATCATGAGTAGGAGATATGAAGGAGAAGTAAAGGCAAGAGTAATTAGCATTACAAGTTCTAGACAGAAAAAAGTCAGAACGGAAATTTTCAAATGTTCATATGAAAGTCCATTGGAGTTTCTTGACAAGGGCTCGAAAAGCATCCCCCTATTGGGTTCTTCCTTATTTTCCTTTTGTCTTCCAAGGCTGGAATAGTTGGCTGGAAGTGCGGCTGGAAAGAGTTACTGGATATTCAGGTGAGGGTCCAGTGACCCTGCTTGGCACTCCTTTAATGAATGAGCACAACTGTCAACAAGCCCAATTGTGACTGTGTTTAGCCATCAGACCCAGCCAGTCATGATGATGGTAGTTATTTCATACCGAAGGGACTGCTGTATAGCATCATCTTATTAAAAGGACCTGGAATTTAAAAGGATTTGGTGCTAGGAGTCACATATGAGGGAAAACATATGTCATTTGTTTTTCTGAGTCTGTGTTACTTCACTTAGTATAACAGTTTCTAGATCCATCCATTTACCTGCAAATTTCATTATTTCATCTTTCTTTACTGCTGAGTAAAACTCCATCGTATATATGAACCACATTTTCATTATCCACTCATCAATTGAGGGACACCTAGGTTGCTTCCATCTCTTAGCTATTGTGAAAAGAGCAGCAACAAACATGGTTGTACAAGTGTCTCTACAATAGGATGAGTCCTTTGAGTACATGCCAAGGAGTGGTATAACTGGGTCATAAGGGAGCTTCAGTTTTAGTTTTTTAAGAGTTTTTCACACTGCTTTCCATAGAGGCTGCATGAGTTTGCAATCCCACCAGCAGTGAATGAGCATTCTTCTTTCTCCACATCCTTGTCAGGATTTGGTATCATTTGTTCTCTTGATCCTAGCCAGTCTGATTGGGGTAAGGTGATACTTTAGGTTATTTGCTTTTAATTCTAATGAGTACAGCTATCTATATCCATTTGCAGAGAAATTCTCCCTTCTTCCCTTGACTGTTCCTTGATATAAATGAAAGAAACAACAACTCTTCAGGACAGAACAGTGAGTTTTGTTTAAATGGTATATTTATCTGTTGTCTACAACCTACTGAGAAAGTGAGTAGAAATAGGTTTTCTTCTGTTTTCCTATGCATAGGGATGAGTTCACTTAGATCACTGTGAAAAGGATGTTTCTTGGGTGGAAACTTTGAATTGATGAAATTGTTACCTTGAGAAGATATTTGAAGTCTATGTGGCTGTTCAGGAAGGACACTTGTGGTACAGCAGTGAAATACTCAACAGTAAAATAGGGGCAATATTCCTCCAAATGAGTTGTGTTGCTTCCTTCTCATCCTTCTTTAGTATTGAAATAGAACGCAATCTGTGTTTATCTATAATCTATATTTTGCTTTTTAATTGTGTGTGTTACTGGGAATGATCTCAAGCTGGCTGAACACATACACGACTTCTGAATCACATTCTCAGCCCATGTGTTTACATTTTGCCATAACAGACCAGAAACTGAGGTTATTTCTAGAATTATTTTCTTCCTTTTTTTTAGGGCAGCAGTTTATTTGAGAGCAAACAGACTGCTGGGCTGCCTCTCAGGGAGCAGAGAAACAGCAGCGAGAAGCAACAGCGATATTTTCACTCCACTTAAGATAACCAAAATCTTCAAAAGGCTTAAAATTAAATTAAAATTCGGACGCTAGAATAAATGATTGTTCTTTGTTTATTTTTATTACATTGATTTTTGGATTTAAAACTTTGGGCATTTCTATTTAACTTGAGGAGAGCATTATGATGCCATGAGAAGAGGGGCGATCTCGTCTCACCTCTCCTTTCTATATGGCTGTCCCCGTGTCATTTTTTCCCTGACATCCATTGGGAAAAGTAAGATAAAGTTTGTCTCTTCGTTATTCACAGCAGCAATTCTAATAGTAAACTTGGGGTGATGCATCTTTAGGTACTGGATTTCTGAGAGTGAGAATGCAAATACAGAATAAGTCTTGTAATTTAATGACCTTATTTAGAAAACATAAAACAAATAGGCACCAGGGATTTAGAATTTTAAATAAATATACACATATGCATTATACATCTTTCATAATACTTCATAAAGCTCATCTTTCACAGTATTCGTGTTTCTTACTGTCAAATTTCTTAGAGCTCAAATGTTGCAAAACTAATTTCTATTTTTGGTAGTTTCTTTTTTTATGATTCAAATTGAAAGTAAAAGCTATTATGACTGTGTAGAAACACAGATGCGTTTCTTTTTCTGTGGTGTTTATTCATAGTGCTAAGGCAAATTTCTTCAAATAACGTACCTTGGCTGTCACATGATATAACTGTGTTACTGCTTGTGGAGAATGATAAAATGAATTGTGTTTCAACTTGGCCTATTTAGACCGTAAATAGTTAAAAAGCACAGTTGCAAGTATAAAATCCTTAGTTTTATGCTCCACACCCAGTTTTCCAATAAGTATATCTGGTTATCTTCAAGCATCTAGATTTTTTTCCCATTGTTTAATAGAAGCATAACAATACAGGTTTTCCCAAGGACAAACATTGCCTCAGGAAGAATTGAGCTATCATGAGCCAAGGAGTTAGTTCATGAACTATCTGTAGAATTTCCATTTCCAAAGGTACATTACACAAATCTCCAAGGTTCCCTGCTCTCTAAGGCACATTAGTAAATATCTGCAAGGTTTCCATTTTCCTGACAGAAACAATTACAAATGCCACGCAAGAAAAATTTCACACAGAGAATCAAGGCAGCCATCAGAATTCTCTGAGGTAACAGTTGCAAATGTTTATGTTAATATTATTTGGCTTTTCACAGTTCACTTTAAAAATCAGATTATTGAATTCAGTGCATTTCTTTTGTTGTCAGTGTAGCTCCAAAGATGGGAACAAGCATTAAACAAAGGTGGAGGCAAGCTTATGCTCACTTTAAAACTATGATTTAAAACAAAATACCGCAGCCTGCTTTCTCCTGGGAACTTTTGTATCCTCTATTTCATTTCAGTTTGAAGAACAGAGTTGCCATCTGGCCATTTCAAATGTATAGAGTTTGTGCTTCTATATATAAATGAAGCATATGGAAAGGGAGGCTTGCCGTCAAATATGCATTCCTAGAAATACTGAGAGAACTTATTCCTCTCTGAACAGGTGCTCTCTGCCTCATTCACTATATTGCTTCAAACACATAAAAATATGACTCAAAGTGCTGTAACTTTTGTGCATGAAGTTTTTAAAAATCCCACTGTATTTAAAAGAGCATATTTGAAAAGATTATTTTATTTGGCAGTTTCTTTAAAAAAAATTAATAAGCCACATGGGTTTCATAAGTCTGTAATCCCAGCACTTGTTAGACTGAAGCAGAGAGGACCCAGTTTTAGTTTAGTTTTGGCTATTTAACCTTAGAAAAATCCTGACTAAAATAAAACAAAATAAAATAATAAAAATATGTCATTTTGACCTCTCCTATCTCAAACATAATGACATTATATTGAAAATTAAAAGTATGTTGACCACAGAAGTTTAAAAAGAGTAGCTTCCATTGTAACAGAAAGAGACTGTTACCAAGTTTGACAACTGGTCACACACAGAGTAAGTGTCTGTGAGATGCTTAACCCTAAGTAACACATCTAAAATGAACCTCTACATCTAAGGCTTACAGAACATAGTAGAGTGATACACACAGAAGGTTGTAACAGGCCAAAGTGTAGAGAATAAGAGATTGCAGAGTGCTTGTCCTGGATAGGACTCCTATATTAAACCTCACCTATCCATGGGTCTAAGACCATTGTGGAAGGGGGATGAAAAGATTGTAAGAGCCAGGGGTGGTGTATGATCATAAGGAAACAGAGTCCTCCAGGCTCCTGGAAACTTGCTTATATGACCTTAAAGCAATGGATATGGCACACACAAGACCCATGCAAACGCTATCGCAGAAACCATCATAGAGCTGCAGAAATGGGCAAGAAGACCCAACCTTAGCTGAGGAATTACGGGCAGAGCTGATCAGGGCTATTTGACAGTCAGTCTTCTTTAAGGGAGTGATACTGGAAAGACTGACAAGGCTCCAGTGAATGAACTCACACTGGGAGACAACTGAGTACACAAACTTGACTTCATAGATGTAGGCCATAACATATATGACAGAATGTATGAAATCTTGTAAGTGGGCTGTGGGTCGGTACAGATAGGGGAAGAATCTAAATATGGTTAAGATGTTTTATGAAATGCACAAAAATTCAATAAAAACATACACTAAAAAATATAAATAAAAAAGAGAGTAGGTGGGGGTCTGAAGTGATAGCTCAGCAATTTAGAACAACAGATTACATTGCAGAGGACCTGAGTTTGGTTCCCAACACCCACATGGTAGCTAACAATGGACTGTCACTCTGGGTCTAGGTGATTTGATTCTCTCTTCTGGCCTCTGCAGACAGGGGTCTGAAATGATGCCTCAGCAATTTAGATCAACAGATTACATTGCAGAGGACCTGAGTTTGGTTCCCAACACCCACATGGTGGCTAACAACTGACTGTCACTCTGGGTCTAGGTGATTTGATTCTCTCTTCTTGCCTCTGTAGACAGGGGTCTGAAGTGATGCCTCAGCAATTTAGAACAACAGATTACATTGCAGAGCACCTGAGTTTGGTTCCCAATACCCACACGGTGGCTAACAACTGACTGTCACTCTGGGTTTGGTGATTTGATTCTCTCTTCTGGCCTCTGCAGACATTGCATGACATGGGTACACTTACATACCTACAGGCAAAACATATATAAATAAATAAAGTAAATGAGTAAATAAATAAAATTATAAAAGAGTAATTGAGAAAATATTCAAATAGATTGTTAAAGATAGAGGATTAAAATAAGAGTAGAAAGCGGTTTAACAACCCAGGAAGTAAAACTCTAATCCACAGGAAGGCAAGACAGTGAGAGCCCTTCACCCTTCAGAAATCTTAACAGTCCTCCAAGCTTAGAAAGAAGAATTTGAAAATAGTGGCAATATATTGACAGGTGGGATGGGAAAGTGAGCTTCTAAATCCACAGAGAGATGCCTGCATACAGTCAGGTAATAGAGGATTATTCTCCAATAAAATCAACCTGGAGGGAGAGCATTGGAGAATCTACAATCATCATGCTTGTGTCCCATCTGAGATGTAGAGCTGATATTCTTCCTAATTGGCCATGAAGCTACTTGCCTCCAAAAAAAGGAGTTCCTAAAACATATACAATATAACACAAGAAATACATGAAAAAGTTCACCTAAAATTAATATTCTCGGTAATAGAACAAGGAAAACTATAGCCACAAAAACAGCCACTGCAAGATGCTGAGAAAAGAATAAATTTCAAAATTGAAAATCAAAAGAGCTAAGCCAGGCATGGTGGCACAAGCCTTTAATTCCAGCACTGGGCAATGGGGTTTGGGTGGAACAGAAGTAGGTGGAGCTCTATGAGATTAAGGCCAGCCTCGTCAACATAGCAAGTTCTAGACCTGCTAAGGTTACAGGGAGATTCTGTGTCAAAAAGAACAAAAACATTTTTTAATTAAAAAAAGCTCATTTTCAAATAATACATATGAAACAATTTTTAAAATATACCACAAGAATATAGAAAATTTTTAAACTGATGAAAATTAAAATTGTTACAAACAATATTAAAAGCATTGTTCTAGAGGATCTGACCTTCCACTGTTAGCACAAACAATGAAAATAGAACATGTGTTGCAAAGTAGTGCAAAATGTGGAATCACTCCAGAATAATGGAATTTTGTGATATGAGATGCCAAGGGGAGTGAGTAAAAGAATACCTATTAAAATTTCATGGTGCTAGAGCGATGGCTCAGCCATTATGAGCACATACTGCTCTTGCAGAGGACCCAACTTTGGTCCCTAGCACACATATCTAGTGATTCACAACTGCCGATAATTCCAGCTCCAGGGTATCCAACATCTCTGGCCTCCTCTGGCACCTGTACTCATGTGCACACACCTATGCACACACACACACACACACACACACACAAATTAAAAGTAACAAAGTAAATCTTTTAAAACTGCATGTGTAGCATTGTGCAAATTCACAAAACTGCAGGTAATAGCCCATAAAGAGAAAAAGTATGGAAATCAAAGATGCTCTATGTTCTTTTTTTCCAGTACTGAATGTTAGAGCTTATTAGAATAATGTCTTTAAGAAAATTACCTTCAAACTAGAATTTGATAACTATCCATGCTATCTACTGTGAAGCTGTAATGACATGAAATGGCTAAAACATGGAACTTCCTTTTGGTTCACTTCAAGGGAAACTAGTGCAAAATTTGACCTAATGCTGAGCCTGTACTCTGTGACAACACTTAGTGTACCTTGAAAAGCCTTGACTGTATCGTTGTTTTTGTTTAGCTACTTAAATTTTCACTCACTGCTCCGTACTATGATGTGTCTTGAGTCATAGACAAGTGAAATTAGGAGAATTTATGTATCAAAAATTATTGGATAAAAATGTACCCCAATCAAACATCTACAAAAGTCCTTTCCCTTCGCTGAGGTTCAGATAAATTGATTAATGCTCATACTGAATTGAGTAGGCATCAAACAGAAAGATTGATTCCAGTATTAGCAAGTTGGCCAAGGTATCTTAACCTTGACTCCTTGACTCCTTGATAAGCAAGAATGCAGCATTGATAGTATACCCCATTTTGTGATAGTGTATTAATTATACTTCAAGAATATAATTTATAAAGCGACACATGAAGAAAAACAAACCTTCATAGGTCACTGGTTTTCAATTGCTATGTTATTTTTCAACTTGTATCTTTAAATCCTTCAATTGCATGCATTAAAGTGGTTATTTTTCTGATTTATATACACCAGTCATTTTCTCCCTGGTATCTACCAATATGTAATGATATTACTTTGAATAGTTTTCTCTTGGAATGATGCTTTCTACAGTCAAGATTCTGCCCTAATACTGTGTTGCATAGTAATATACTGTACTTGATTTTGCAAAGCTAATACACTTTCAGTGTCTGGTGATAAGATAATGGAAAAAGAGCGTGAACTAGAAGCAACATTGGGCTACAACACCAAAAGGCCTACCCACAGTGTGATCTACTTCCTGCAGTAAGGCTCCACCTCTGAAAAGTTCCACAACCTTCCTAAAGAACATCACCAGCTGGAGTTCAAGTGTTCAAATATATGCGCCTATGGCAGACATTTAGTATTCAAACCACAACCAAATATATAAAATTTAATAGTGGACTATGAATAATTCTTCCAAATCTTGAAGATTATATATATATACATATATATATTTGAAAAGATTGAATATATAAATAAATATATATGCATATACATTTTTAAAAGTTGCATCTATCTGTGTGGGGAGGGAGGGTTCACATGCATGCCATTGCCTATGTGTGGTGATCAGAGGACAACTTTCAGGAGTTGGTTCTCCTTTCGAATGAGTGGCTAACAGGAGTTTAACTCAGGTCATCAGTCTTAGCACCACCACTTTACCAGTTGAACTAGCTTGACAGCTCAAGATTTGCTACATTTTCAAGATAATTTATATATTATTACCAAGTACAAGATTTTGAATTTGAGAAAAGTTTATATTATTTATAAAAACTTTAATAAGCCATTCCAGAAAAAAGACTGAATTAACTTTCTACCCAATTTGTATAAAATATCACAAATTCTTTGTTATATTATGACTACATAAAAATTTTAAATGAAATATTAAGGAAAATACCACAAAGGTAAGTGAGCCAGTTAATTTTTAGAGTTCTGTTGTATATCCATCATATCCATCTACATGTGCTTCCTCTTAAGATTGTAACAACTGACTCAGTGATCAGATGTGGCCAAACTGCAGTGCTTCTGAGTAGCCTTTATTATTTTTTTAATAATAGCTCTAAAGTACCCTAAAAGAACAGAGTAGCAATATTATAGCTAAGACGTATGAAAGAGAAGTCCTCAAGTGTTTCCCTTAAGTGAAAAGACAAAAGTTCTCAGCTTGATAAAGGATAGTAGGATGAGGTTCTGAAGCTGTAGGGCAAGGACAAATTTTCTATCCATGAAATTGTAAAGGAAAATGACATTTGTGCTAGATTTCTTGACATACCTCAAACAGCAAAAGTTATAGCCATGATGTGTGCTAAGTGTGTTAAGATGCAAAAGGCATTAAATTTGTGATGTGTATATGTATAGGAAACAAGTATCATCTACATAAGAGTCTGGTACTATCTATGATTGGAAGTATTCCATGCGAACCTTGCATGTATTACCCATCAGTAATGGGATATAATAGGAGACTAGTACTAATTTTTCATAGATCACAATTTAATTTTATACAGTTTGTTATAGTTTAAATGTGGAATGTTTCCTGTAGGAGCACATGTTTGAGCATTTGGTCTTCACCTGGTCACTCTCTTTGGGAAAGTTGTGGAACCTTAGGAGATGTGGCCTCACAAGAGGAACCGGATCACTGTGGCTAGGCCTGGAGATATTGCAGTTCAGTGCCACTTCCTGTTCACTTTCTGCCTCAAGAGTGATCTTATCACCAGACCCTGAAAGTATACTAGTTTTGCAAAATTAACTAAAATATATGATCATTGTTGTTTTTCTTAATTTAGATTTTTTAAATTCAAAAATAACATACTTGGTAATAATATATACATACTGTGTCAAAACTGTAGCAAATCTTGGGCTTGGAGACTACTACTATGCAAGCTCTCCCTCTTCAAAATGAAAACCATAGAACTAAACCTAAGGTTAGTGTGAACACATAGTCTGTGTGCTTAGCTATTACACAGCTGTGCATCTCAAAATATTTAAAAACCAATCACAATATGATCCTTACAGTTTTCTTTCTAATTTTCTAAAATAATTCAATTTAAAAATTTGTTAGAGGGTCTGTTACACTTTATAAAAATAATGAACTCAGTATGGTAAAATAAACGTCCTTCAATCCTTGTTTTCTAGGGTCATACATTCTTGTCAAGCAAATAATAAAGTCAGGAGATAAAATATACATGATATACTAAATATATGATAGAGGTATAAATTATATTACAGTACATTTCAGGTGTAATAGCCCAAGCCACTCTATTTTGTACAAGTTTAACTGGTCAACCATCTGGTCACCAGACCACCCCTGAGAAGGAGGGTTGTGTTAAATGGATGGGCAGAATATCTTATGTGCTTATGAGATAGTGAAATTTTCCTGCCTGGAATCCCACCTCCTAGCACAGAACTTCTGGACCACCCACAGTCATGTAGTCTGTAAGTCTTCCCTCTTTTCTGATTTCTTCAGAAAAGCATAATCTTTCCTTCTCTTCTCCATATCCCTTTCCTAAACAAGCTTTCTTTAGGGCTTTGGGCCGGCCCTAGCATCTTACATTTCTTTATTTTCTCTACAGCTTCCTTCTCCCAGCCATGTGACTGCCAGCCGGCCAAGTGTCTGACCCCCATGCAGGTTCCAAACCTGCATGGCTCCATGGCTTTCTTTCCTTCTCCCCTCCATTCTCCTCCTCAAGGCAGCTGCCAAGATGACCAGCTTTCTTGCCCCCGTGAGGATTTTCTTTTAAAATTCTAATAGAACTGTAAAAGCTTTATTCAGGTGATTCAGAACTTGTCCAGTGTGTGTGTGTGTGTGTGTGTGTGTGTGTGTGTGTGTGTGTGTGTGTGTGTGTGTGTGCACGCGTGTGTGCGCGTGTACACAAACTTCCAGGTGTCAGAATATCAAATTCATGCCATCAGGCTTGGATCAAAAATATTTTTGCACACTGAACCTTCCCATTGTATCATTAGGTAACTAATGACTGCTGAGAGGAAGAGAGTTAGTCTCATTTCAGGATGAGACTCTTGGTAAGTTGACCAGGCTCCAGTGGATGAACTAACACTGAAGGATGTTTGAGGACACAAATTTTACTCTATAAGCTTTTATGTGTATATATCAAAGTACATGAAATCGGGTGAGAATCATAATGGGGTGCAAATGGGGTTGGGACCCAAATTTGAGAAAAGTGTACTGAGAAACATCCTGGGACAGAAATCTGACACAATAGGCCTTAAAAAACGACAAAATGTATGAAATTCAATGGGAGGGGCGCTATGGGAGGATGCCAGTGGGTCAGGAGTATAAAGATGTTTAAGATTGATTAAGATGCTCTGTATGAAATACACAAAAATTCAAATAAAAAAGTTTTAAAGAA
>NW_008360303.1:5828748-5844211 GCF_000622305.1 Nannospalax galili
ATAGGAGACAATCATGTCATAAAGAATGGCTATAATTAGTGGTACCTATAGGAATGGAGGAGGAATAAGTGAGGCTATTCAGATGGATATATTTATAATACATTGCATTTATGTACAAAATTATTTTTAAAATTAATAGAAGTAATGCTTCCACTAAGACGTTTCTCTTAAATATTAAACTCTAGGAATACAAAGCCACATATAGTACAATATATTATTTGTTATAATACTTAAACATGATACTTATTAGTGGAAATTATATCAGTACCAGTTAACAGAGTTTTATATACTTTGTTGAGAAACTTAAATTTTATTCTATAATTAAAATGAACTTGTATCTATTAAAGTATTTAAAATTGGAGTATAAATCAGTTTGAATTATGATTAGCACTAAGATTGAGGCACACAGGTTCAAAGTCCCTTTGATTGGATGGGTGGTTAGGCCTTGCAAGGTGTTGGCAATAATCCAAAGGAGAGCGAGAGGCTCTCCACTGAGACAAGGCATTGGCAATTGATATAAAGGAGGGGTTTGACTTTAATGGAAAGTGTTGGATGGTTTAGAAGGACTTGTGACACCCTAAAGATACACAGAATCAGTTGGTGTGGCAAAGGACCAGATGATGATGCCACTGATTCAAGCAGAAAGAGAGAGCGATGGGTTTAGTTTTACACTTACCTATGAAGTGATATTGAGTTGTTATATAGAAAATACAATCCAATAATTACATCTCAGATATAAATAAAAAATGTTAACAGTCAGTACTTTACTGACTGACTTAAAAGTTGATTATAGATGAGTCTACTAAATGGGAATCAAGCTGGAAAACAATTTTGAAAACAGAATAGAGTCATATAGTAAGATATAAAGAATGTTAAGTAGGAAAATCCACCTACAACATAGGAAGAGATTAACTTCAAGCCAGGGAGCAATGCACAATTCTAAGGAAATTGAGGAAAACAGATGCAAGTGTTGTCACTGATCTTCAGGTGGCTGCTACTGTCTGCTGGCACACTGTTGAGAGGACAACAGGGCATTGATTCCCTTGGGCCAATAAAGGAATGTGGAGAGGATGTGACTTCTTAATTTAAAATGTTTATTTGAAGAAAGAAAGAAATGCAAGCTGATAAACAGGTGTAACTCAAATATTGTCTAAGAAGAGAACAATTAATGTTACCAACTTTCCAAATCCCAGCCCCATTCACCAAATGCTTAATCACAGATAATATAATGTAGGTCATACAGAAAGGCATTTGATTACCAAGTATGTCTGTGCACTTACATGCATGCACACACACGTGGCACATATATTACCACACAGGAACACACATACACATATGCACATACTTACATACATAAAATCAGAAGCAAATCATTTACAGCTATAATTATATTTATTTTTCTATAATTTTATTTATTTATTTATTGGTCTTTTTGAGACAGAGTATCCCTGTAGCCTCAGCTGTCCTGGAACTCACTATGTAGACCAGGCTGGCCTTGAACTCACAGAGATTCACCTGTCTCTGCCTCCCAAGTGCTAGGATTAAAGGCATGCACCACCATGCCCAGCTATTCATTTATTTTAATTTTTAAAAAAAATTTTATGTGTATGAGTGTATTGCCTGTATGTATGTAAGTGCACCCGTGTCACCATGCAATACCCACAGAGGTCAAAAGGCCAAAAGAGCCTATCAAATTTTCCTGGAACTGTAGTTACAAACAGTTGTTAGTTGCCATGTTGATGCTGGAATTCAAACCTGGGTCCTCTGCAAGAGCAGCCATTGCTCTTAACGACTGAGTCATCTTTCCAGCCCTTATTTATAATTTACGTATTTATTTATTTCCATACAAGCCATGGAAACATAATATTTCCAAATTCAAAATATTTCTAAAACACGTAGATGTTTTCCCATTCTTTTTTAAATATTTTATTTATTATTTTTATTTTATGTGTATGAATGTATTGCCTGCATGTATTAAGTGCACCTGTGTGGTGCAACATCATGAAAGACGGCATTGATTCCCCTGGAACTGGAGTTAAGGATGGTTTGTAGTCACCATATGGGTGCTGGGAACTGAACCTGGGTCAGCAAGGGCAGCCACTGCTCTTAACTGCTGAGCCAGCTCTCCAGCCCCCACTTTTCCCATTCTTATTAATTAAAATTGTTTCCTTATTTGGTTACTGCGTGTTATAAAATGAGCTCTCAATTACTGGGAACAGTGTTATTTTTTGAGCATTATTTTTTGCAATCTGCTATATACACTCAATGGTGTTCATATCAATTTGGATGATGTTAGTTCTTTGATCTGGAAAAATATATAAAGACAAACATTGAAATAATAAAGTTGCGTGAATCTTAAAACTTCATTTTTTTAAAGATATCTCTATTTTTTTCTACTGAAAAGCTTTTCAAAACAGTGGCTATATCAATTCAAGTTACATTTTCCTTCCGATTTTGCCTGAGAACTTTTAAGTGCAACTATTTTCATTTCGGCTTTGGTCTTGTGCCCAGATGTTAGCTTCCAAAAGTTAAATAAATCAATATTGGCTCACCTCAGTAGCTTAACTGAGGTCATCAGGAGAGAAATAACTTAGATAAGAACTCTCTTTGTCCCATGGGAAACATTTTTTTTCACTTAGACTCCTGAGTTTTCAATGCTCCATGTACTTTGTATAGAATCTACTTTAAAAGTCTTTCAATGAATGATGCTATTCGATTTCCTTATAATATAACTGAGTTCATCCCATCAGACAATGGCCCACTTGTTTCTTCTCCCTTCTGTTTGTTTCCCTAAATTAAATGTGTGACCTTGTGTTAACTTTGGAAGATTTCTGCTATAGATTCTAAGTACATAAAAAAAGCTAAAATTTTAATAGCAACCTCTGCCACAATTGAATCTTATATTATTCTAACTATCAAGAGTTAAATTTAAAAAATGTATATTTCAGTTTTCACAGTAGAAAGACATTATCATCCAGTTGTCTCCTTAAGAACATGTTTAAGTCAATGCATTTGTAATATAGAGCAAAACTTCATCTGTTTTCTGCATAACTGCATCGTGGTTTTAGATGATTGCACTGTGGGATGTGAGAAGGAATTCTGAAATGAGAAGTCTGCCTCCTGCAGATAAGTTTATGTGCCCTTTTATCATCAGGAAAAGAAGTTAAAATAATATCTACCCTATAGACAGAATACAAATCTTTAACTCCACTCTCATTCTGGCTTCCAATGCCTTTCCTTCAGGATTAAAACACAGCACTGTTTACATCCATGTTGCATTAAGTTCAGACAAATTTCTTGAAACGTTTTTTATAATGATATGTTTAGCTGTATTTCCAAATAGTTTTTGTCTTGTATGTGTTCATATTAATATATAATAGTATCAATGTAGATATAACTCTATAGATCCGCCTAAACAATGAAGGTCAAAATATTAGTTTTGGAAATGTTTATGAAGTATTTCCAGATTCAAGAATTTTCCCAACTGAGTTATGCTACATAGGTTCCTTTGACAATGTGGAAATGTGGAATGTCTCCATTTGTGTGTGTGTTTGTGTGTGTGTGTGTGTGTGTGTGTGTGTGTGTGTGTGTGTACCAGCATACTGACACCCAAGAACTGAGAACAATCTGACCTTTCCTTGTTGTTGCTACAATTGTATCCAAACCATCCTGGCATTCCCTGTTTCCATCCTCACTTTTAAGTTGCAGACACTTGTAAGTAGGGCAGTCAAGTCCTTCCTAAAAGACAGAGCAAATGAGAAGTTTTGGGGTGGAGGATTGCCTTGGCCTGGCAGACACCTTGACTGTGGTACACATGACTAGTTCCTCACTGACATTCCTTTCTCTCAGCTGCTATTGCTAAATGTCTAAGACTGCAGTTCTTTTAGTTACCGAAGTCCTCAGATTTAGCCTCTTTTTATACATGTTCAAGGGCTTATTTTCTAGGAAAGAAAGTTCCAAATTAGAATTACTTCTGTTTTACTCCCTTATTGTTCTCTTATGCATTGATCTTCAACATTTACATCTCCTGCATCCTTAGAACTCAGGCATTCTAAACATCTTTTGGTGGTAGTACTTCTAAATAAAGACAGTATTTTCTTCTACAACATTCCTAAGCAACAGCCATAGCCTGCCTGTTCAGAACACTCTGTATGAGTTTACACATTTAAGGTGATTCATCCCTCCTTGTATCAACCTTTCCTTATTGCTAAAAGTGTAATAGTTATTATTTTAAGTTGTTGGTCAGGTTAGTCCAAGCGACTCCAAAAATGACACAGGCTATTGCCACAGCCCTTGATTACTGCTTTGAAGGTAAGATCCTATTGCTGAAGACAGGACATACTTCGGACATAGGTCTTGGAGCAATGGAACTGGAACTAGAAGCCTTCTCCCCGAAGACTAGCTCTCATGTTCTAGAAGATAATATGCAATCTTCTAAGGGAGACAGATCAATCAATAGTCCACCCATAGCTTCAAAGCCTAATAACTACAGCAATGACTGGCACAATAAACTATAACAGTGCAGTACCGGCACTTTTATATTGAGGATAATCTACAGCTACCCAATAGAACTTAAAGTCTTGTCAGTGGGAGGGAACTCATGGGTGGCACTGTAAACATAGCCAAATACTCATGATTGGAGAGGTGATAGATCCTAGAGAAAAACCTATCTCTAGACAAATGAAATTTCTTACTATATGCTAAATATGGAATTCTTATATTTGCAGAAAATCTGTAAAGAATGGAAAAGAGGTTGATTGAAGTAAAGCATGATTTTTCTCTTTTGTCTTAAAATTAGTATACAGAAAATAGAAAAATGAGCAAAGAGATTACAAAATCCTGAATCCAGGCTCACTGGATTTAGCTGTTGTGTTGACAAGTGGAGCATGGACACTTATCTTAATTTATTGTGTGGTGGAAACTGTGACATACAAAGGTGAAGAAAACACAAAAATCTGCCCACGGCAAACACTGAGAAGACAGATGATGAGAAACAAGAAAGTAACGAAGCAAAGAAGAAAAGATTGTCATGCCAAAGCTCATTTCCAAACCAAAAAGCTCAGCATGTTTTCTCTAAGAAAATTGAAAACCAAAGGCTCTTGAACTTATATTGTGAAATGGTAAGAATAAAGTCCAATAATAGAAGTAACATATATCATCCCTTATTGTGTACACGTTTAGAGACAGTGGTACACACATAAAATCAATTAAGTAGAGAAACTCAAAAAGTTGTTTAACCACCTGAAGAAGCACAGGGCTGATGATATATTAACACACCACCATGAACCAGACCTCAAAATACTAGCACTAGCTGCCCCTCTTTCTCTCTCTCTCTCTCTCTCTCTCTCTCTCTCTCTCTCTCTCTCTCTCTCTCTCTCCCCCCTCGCTCCATCCCCCAAGCACACATGCATGAACCACAAACATTATTTTTGAGCGTGTGCATATGTAGGTTGAGGATAACCTCAGTTGTTAATCCTTGTCCTCCGCCTTATATGAGAGTCTGTCTTTATATTTTTTCCACTGTGTATTCCAAACTATCGCACCCTTAAGCTTCTAGGGATTCCCCTGCCCCCACTCCACATCTCCTAGAAGGAGCACTAGAATCACAGACATTCCTGCCATGTGTCTGCTTTTTACCTGGATTCTGGGCATTCAAACTCAGGGCTTGCCATTTCTCTGACAAAATATTTTACCTGCTGAGCTCTACCTACCTAGTTCCTATTCCAAGTTTAATTTTCACAAAATACCAAGAATCATGATGCCAACCCAATCAATGGACAATACCAACCCAATCAACAGACCCTGGTTAATAATGTCCCTACAGTCTTCATCATATTAAACCACAATATACTTGCTGGGGTGGTCTTCCAGTGCTGAGAAGTATGAAAAACATCTGGCCCCTGAGAATCTCTCCTCTCCTCCCTGAATGATTAGTAATGTATTGGAAACCAAATAAAATGTTCAGATTCCTGAGAGGCAGTGCAGTCCTGGGATATATAGTGCCTTAAAGAAGTAACAGGTGATGGCCATTAAAGAATTAATGATGAGCACAAATAGCTTTGTGGCCTTGTAGCAAAATTCTTTCCTTATAGTGATAGAGTAGAATAAATCAGTCTGTAGTTAGATGCAGGTGAACTATCACGTTTTGGGAAAATGCATTAAAGCAGTGCTAGTTCATGTCACCCTAAATTGCTGACAAGAGCCAGACATGCACAGTTGTATCTGAGGACCTGATATTTTAAGACCCCCATGGCTAAAGGGTTAAAGAAAAGACAGTATATATTTATCATGAGACACTTTATCTGTTTGAAAACAGGATCACTTTAAAATTCACAGCAGTGTTTAAAGGGTAGTTTTAAAAATTAATTACCTGGAGCCCCTTGTTGTTGAGATAGTATAATAGGTTTTGATTAAACATTCCAGGAGCAGTAACAGGAAGTCTCCAAAGTGCTGCTCTGTCTGAGATGCCTTATAACAGAGATTGGCTAGTTATTTATCAAAGTCTTTTTCTTTTTCCCTTCCTGGAAAGTCTATTATGTAAGAAAACATTCTCACTCCTCTCTTTCAAGAAGCTGTGCAATATGACTGGGTGGCACCTGGCAGAAGGAACATGCATGTGTTGGCCCCTCATCCAGTCATAGCCCACAAAAATGATGGAATTCCTAAATGATGCAATTCCTCTTTTACCCTGTTTCCTCCAAAATGCATAATATTCAGTAGAATGCACTGGCACTTAATATCTAGGAGAGAAAATATTGGACAGAATCAAGAGGCCCAAAACCATTGCATGGGAGTGCACAAACCAGCATGCATTGCTGTGTAGCTAAAAATAAGCTTACAACATGGAGTCAACTTTGGAGGAATAATGAAGATTTCTGTTAGCTCTATTCCTTAATTTTTTCAAATCCTAACAAGTTTATTTGGCTTGCTAAGAGAGCAAATAGGGTGGGGGGTTATTTACAGACGAGTTCCCCCCCTTAAACTTCACTGAATGTATATTTTATGTAACCTGCTTCAAGTTATTTCTGGGAAAATATGTTAAAAACTGCCTCTCTTTTGAATAAAACAATATTTTTTCAAAAATAAATTTTATGGGGAGCTGGAGAGATGGCTCAGTGTTTAAGACTACTGACTGTTCTTGCAAAGGGGCTGGGCTCTATTCCCAGCATCCACATGGCAGCTAACAACCATCAGTAAATCCAGATCCAGGTGATCCAATACCTTCTTCTGATCTCTATGGATGTTACACCACATGATGCACTTACACACATGCAGGCAATAAATACACTCATATACATAAAATAAAAGAAAAGAAAATATTTTAAAAGAAAAAAAAGCTTAAAATACATTAAGCTTGTGAAATTTTTCTCACTGTTTGTATGGGAAATGCTATCTTTTAATCAATATATTCTGCTAAATCTGAGCATAAAAGAATGCATTTCTCTCTGATAGTATATCCCACCTCCAAAATATAAAATATGCAGTTAAGTAGTTTATTGGGAGTGGGTATATACTCCAATATATTTGTGAGGAACTGACTGATAAGGATTTTAAAAGCAAAGCTGGACCCTGCCACTGTGTTTTGACTCCACAACCCGATTCAATTTCACACCCCCCATATTCTGTTCTTCTTCTATCCATGGGCACAGGCCCACTTCAGCTCTTGGCACCCCAAAATTCTGGACTACCTTCTTGGCTCAGATTCCCCCAGTGCATCCTGATCCTTTGAACCCAGACCAACCCAGTTCTTCAGGTTAGTTCCCTAAAGCCTTCAGTCTTTCCCAAACCCCAACTTGACTGTGCACTCATGAGAAAAGCTTTCTTCCTTGGTTGTCCTCAGTCCCAACTTGCCTGGGGTTCCTGAGACCAGCATCCTTCCCTGACTGCCTGAGAGTGCCTGAATGCTACCTCTATCTATCAAGCCTCCCAAATTGTACTGTGCCTGCTGACTAGAGGGACTCAAGCCTTAGGAGGACACTTGAGAGCATCCAATCATTATCCAACTTGGGCCTCTGTGGGAATGTCTGAGCAGCTGGGCTACAGCCATTAGGCTCCTCCAATATAAAATCAGAAGAGAGAACCTGAAGCCTAAACCAACAAACTTTTCATACCCAATAAGAAAACAACAAGGGCACATAATGTATACAAACAGAAACAAACCTAAACTCAACAAAGGAAGGATTGATTCTCACACAATTATCAGAAACAACAAAAACCACATGCCAAAGTCACAATGAAAAAACAATAACAGGGAAAACCCAAATATGTCCCCACCAAGCACCAACAGTCCTATGGAGGAGGTGTACAATGAGAACCCTCTAGAGATAACACAGGACAAGGAATTCAAAATAACAATTACAACCATTATAAAGGAAATAAATTTAAAGAACACACAAAGAAATCAAAGAACTGAAAGAAGATAGGGATAAACTTCTGAATGAATTCAGAAAACAGTGAGAAATATTGAAGAATACTCAGTCTGAAATGAAGAAGGAAGTGAAATACTCAGTAAGCCAAATAGAAATGACAGAAGAAAGCCTCACTACTAGAATGGATGAAATGGAAACAGGACAGCAAGACATGGGGATAAAGTTGACGAATTGAACCATTCAAGCAAAGCTTTGCTCTTAAAATCCTTATCAGTCAGTTCCTCACGAATATATTGGAGTATATACCCACTCCCAATAAATTACTTAACTGCATATTTTATATTTTGGAGGTGGGATATACTATGAAAAATTTTAAGAAAACACAAGAATGGAATTTATAGGAAATGTGTGACACCATAAGACCAAATTTAGGAATCATAGGAACAGGGGAAGGAGAAGAATCTTGGGATAATGGTATGGAGCAGATCTTCAACTGTGTTGTAGAAAAATAATTCCCAAAATTAAAGAAAGGCATGCCAATACAAATACAAGAAACACATAGAACACCAAATAAACAGGCTAGTCAAAGAAACTCCCCATGGAATATCACAGTAAAAACACTAAACTTACAGAAAAAAAGAGAGAATACTGAAAGCTACAAAAGAAAACAAACCACATATAAAGGAAAACCCATCAGAATTGCAGCTGATTATGTGCAAACTATGAAAGCCAGAAGAGCCTGGAACAAAGTATTAACATTTCTAAATAACCACAGATGCCAACCCGGAATACACCACTCAGCAAAGATGTTTATTATAGTTGAAGGGGAAAGAAAAAATTTCCATGATATAAGTAGGCTGGAAGAATTTGTACACATAAAACCACCCCTTCAGAGAATTTTTGAAGCAATACAAAGAGCTGAAGAAAGGAATGACTATACCCAAGGGTTAACAGACAGAAACTAAATGAAAGGTTAACTGTGGAAATACAGTTAGACCAAGAATGCAAACAAAAATTAAAATGATAGAAATTAATACACATCATTCAACAATAACTTTAAATATCAATGGACTGAACTCCCCAGTCAAAAGACACAGGCTAGTTGAATGGATTAAGAAACAAAATCCATCTTTTTTGTGTCTTCAAGAAACCCATCTCATCCTCAAGGACAGGTACTACCTTATGGTGAAAAAATGGAAAAAATTATTCCAAGCAAATGGTACTCAGAAAAAAGCAGGAGTTGCAATTCTAATATCTGAAAAAATAGACTTCAAACTAAAACTAATCAGAAGAGATAAAGAGGGCCACAACACTCCAGTCAAAGGAACAATTGACCAAGAAGATATTACAATCATGAACATTTATTCACCTAACTCTGGTGCACCCAGCTCATAAAAACATCACTACAGGCTTTAAGACACAGATTAATCCCAACTCATCAATAGTAGGGAACTTCAATGACCCATTGCCTCCATTAGACATGTCCATGGAACAAAGAATAAACAGAGAGACTTCTGAATTAAACAATACCATCCATCACATGAACCTAACAGACCTCTACCACATATTCCATTCAAGAAACAAAGACTATGCTTTCTATTCAGCACCACATGGAACTTTCTCCAAAATCAACCACATATTGGGGCACAAAAGAATACTCAACAAATGCAAACCATTGAAATAATTCCATGTATTCTACAGGACCACAACACAATAAAGCTTAAATCAACACCAGATGAAACCATAGTAACTATATGAACTCATAGAGATTAAACAACACACTCCTGAATGATGAATGAGTCAAAGAAAAATTAAGAAAGATATAAAAGTTTCCTCGTACCAAATGAAAACTACAGTACAATACAACCAAACCTCTTGGACACTTTAAGAATAGTTCTAAGAGGGAATTTTATAGCTCTAAGTACCTATATCAAAAAATCAGAAAGAACACAAATGATGTAATATTGCAACTCAAGACACTTGAAAAGCAACAATAAATGAAACCCAAACCCAGCAGACAAGAAGAAATAACGAAAATCAAAGAAGAAATAATGAAACAGAAACAAAGAAAACAATACAAAGAATGAATGAATCCAAGAGTAATTCTTTGGAAAAATAAACAAAAAAAAGGCAGACTCAGCCCAGTTAATCAAGAGAAAGAAAGAGTACCATCAAATCAACAAAATCAGAGATGAAAGGTGAAGCATCACAAGAGATAACAAAAAGATCCAGAATATTAGAAGGGAATATTTAAAAAAATATATATGCTACTAAATTTGAAAACATTAAAAAAATGGATGTATGCCTAAAATCATGAGAATCCCCAAAGCTAAACCAAGGAGAGATTAACACCTTGAACAGACCCATAACACATAAGGAAATTGAAACAGCAATATAAAACGTCAGGACTAAAAAAAGCCCTGGCCCAGATGAATTTACAGAAGAATTCTACAAGCCATTTAAAGAAGTTCTCTATCCAATACTACTTAAATTATTCAAAAACTTTGAAGTAGAGGGAGAACTCCCAAATTCCTTCCATGAAGCCAGTATCACTTTAATATCAAAACCAGGCAAAGATACAACCAAAAAATAAAATTATAGACCTATATTCTTAATGAACATAGATGCAAAAATTCTCAGCAAAGTATTGGCAAACCACATATAGACACACATCAAAAAGATCATCCAAGCTGGCTTTATTCCAGAGATTCAGGGGTGGTTCAGTATAAGTAAGTCAATAAACATCATAAATCATATAAAAGTCCTCAAAGACAAAAACACATGATCATCTCAATAGATGCAGAGAATCAGTTTGACAAAATTCAACATGTATTTTATTCAAAGTCCTAGAGGGAATTGGACTGAAGGGGACCTACTTCAACATAATTAAAAGTATATACAACAAACCCACAGCCAACACCATTCTAAATGGAGAAAAACTGGAAGCATGTCCATTACAATCAGGAACTAGACAAGGATGTCCACTATTCCCATTCCTTTTTGATACAGTGCTTGAGACTCTTGCTAGAGCAATAAGACAAGATAAGGACATTAAAAGAGCACTAATTAGAGAAGAAGAAGTCAAATTATCTATTCTGCAGATAATATGATACCAAAGAAGTGTCAAAATTTCCACCAGAAAAATCCTAGAAATGATTAACACTTTCAGTAAAATGGCAGATAATAAAATTAATCTACAAAATCAGTAGCCTTTCTATATACTATTAACAAGCAATTGGAGAAAGACTACATAGAAACACTCTTATTCATAATAGCCTCTCTCTCTCTCTCTCTCTCTCTCTCTCTCTCTCTCTATATATATATAGAAAATTTTTAATCTTTAAAGAAAGAAATTGAGGAAGACATCAGAAGATGGAAGGACCTCCCATGCCCATGGATTGGAAGAATTAATATTCTGAAAATGAGCAAGCTACAAAAGCCATTTATACATTCAATGCATTGCCAATCAACATCCCCATGACATTCTTCACAGAATTAGAAACACTATCCTAAAACCCATATGGAAGCACAAAATACCCCAGATAGCAAAAGCAACACTTAGCACAAAGAGCAATGCTGGGGGATGACTCTACCTGATTTCAAACTATTAATATTCTGAAAATGAGCAAGCTACAAAAGCCATTTATACATTCAATGCATTGCCAATCAACATCCCCATGACATTCTTCACAGAATTAGAAACACTATCCTAAAACCCATATGGAAGCACAAAATACCCCAGATAGCAAAAGCAACACTTAGCACAAAGAGCAATGCTGGGGGATGACTCTACCTGATTTCAAACTATATTACAGAGCTATAGCCATAAAAACAACAAGGTACTGGCACAAAACTAGACCTTTAGATCAATGGGACAAAACTGAAGACCCAAATATGAGTACATGCAATTTCAGCCACTTGATATTTGACAAAGGGAACAAGAACATACACTGGAGGAAAGAAAATCTTCAGCACATGGTGCTGGCAAAACTGGATCTCTACCTGTAGAAGAATGAAATTAGACCTTTATCTTTCACCTTGCACAAAAGTCAACTCCAAATGGATCAAAGACCTCAATGTGAAGTCTGAAACTCTGAAACTGTTAGAAGAGAATATTGGCAATAACCTATAAGATATAGGTGTAGGAGAGGACTTTTTAACTCAGACATCATTTGCTCAGGATCTAAGGTCAAGGATCAACAAGTGGGACCTCATTAAAATAAAAGCTTCTGTACATCAAAAGAAACATCCAAGGAAGTGAGGAGAAAACCCACAGAAAGGGGAGAAAATCTTCAACAGTGACACATCTGACAGAGGTTTAACATCCAGAATACATATAGGCCTCAAAAAACAGAGAATGAGGAAATCAAGTAACCTAACTAAAAGATGGGCTAAGGATCTGAACATAGATTTCTGAAAAGAAGAAATAAAGATGGATAATAAACATCTTAAAAGATGTGTAACATTGTTAGTAATTAGGGAAATGCAAATTTAAAAAAACCTTGAGATTTCATCTTACCCCACTGAGACTGGTTAAGGTCAAGAGAAAAATGATACCAAATGTTGGAGAAGATGTGGGGAAAAGGGAATGCTCATCCAGTGTTGGTGGGATAGCAAACTTGTGCAATCCATATACAAAGCAGTGTGAATAATTCTTTAAAAAACTAAAAAAAAATACCTATCATTTGACCCAGTTGTACCACTTCTTGGCATATACCCAAAGGACTCATCCTACTGTAGAGACACTTGTACATATATTCGTTGCTCCTCTTTTTGCAATAGCCAAGAAATGGAAGCAACCTAAGTGTCCCTCAACTGACAAGTGGATAATGAAAATGTGATACATTTGCACAATGGATATCTATTCAGCAGAAAAGAATGAATAAATAATGAAATTTGCAGGTAAATGGATGAAACTAGAAACTGATATAGTAAGTGAAGTAAGACAGACTCAGGAAAACAAATTATGTTCTCCCTCATATGTGGATCCTAGCACCAAATCTTTATAAATGAGCATGTATCCAGATATGACTGCAGGAATCAGAAAAATAAAAAGAAGCAAGGGAGGAAATGATAAAAAAGAATCTGAGATAGAAGAACAGTAGGAAACAGTTGTTACTAAGGGAGAAATGGACAGAAATGAGGTTATTTAAAGGGGAGATGGGAGAAAGGGTTAGGCAAAGGACCTTGGGTCTAAAGGGAAAGAAGGATCTCAAGAGAGATGGGGCCAAAGGAGACGTGTAATATCGAGGGAGAAATGGGAAAAATAGGGACACTTTAAATGGGGAAACTGTGGCAGAAGGGTTAGACAGAGAGAGAGAGAGAGAGATGAGATAAATGGAATTAATGGCAAATTACACACATATTACATGAGTCCATGTGTATAGCTAAAGACTATATAACAGGAAACAGTGCCAGACAGGAGAAAACTTCCTTGGAGTTGTTAGTCAGGGTGGTCCAAGAGACTCCCAAAATTACTCAGGCTATTGCCAAAGCCCTTGATGGCCTCCCAGAACTTGAAGGGAAGATCCTACTGCCAAAAACAGAACATACTTTGCACACAGGATTTGGAGCAACAGAGCTGCAACTGACCTACAACCACTTCCCCCAAAGGCGAGCTCTCACAGCATTGGAGAGTGCTGTGAAGGTGCCAAGGGAAAACATCAATGGATGATCCAACATCAGCTTCAAGATCAAATAACTGCATCAATGGCAAGTACAATGATTGTTTATGGTGCAGTAGTGGCACTTTTATCTTGGGCTTGGGGGGCAATAAACAGATACCTAATTGGACTAAAAGCCCACTCAGTGGGAGGAAACTCAAATGTGGTACTTTAACATTATCAAATATACATGGCTAGAGTGGTTATAGATCTTAGAAAAAAAAAAAAAACCAAGACTGTCACATCACTAGACTAATTTGATTTGTTACTATGTGCAAAATACGTATCCTTATATTTACAGACAAATATCCCAGTCGCCACTCATCAAAGAAGCTTATGTTATACCAGTCAGAAGCTGTTATGAAGTACGTCAACTGGTCACATGGGCATTGTCTATTAATTTCCCAGGCCTAAGTGACACATCTGTAATGCATCCTCTACACTTAAGGCTCACAGAACATAGAACAGGGATAAAGAAGAGGACACTAGTGAATCTCTCAATTCTTATTTATGAACCTCCCTCATGCAGCAGAGGAGCAGGAGCACAAAAGGTCATAAATGGCCAGAGTATAGAGCTAAAGTCTGCTGAATGTTGGTCGTTGGACAGGAGTCCTTTATTAAAATTCGCCCACCAAAGGCTCAGGGACCATTGTGGAAGAGGGGGCAGAAAGAGTGCAATTGCCAGTGAGGAGGTGGATGACCATATGGAAACAGAGTTCTACAAGCTCCTGGGAACCTGCTCATATGATTCTATGTTAACTGTGTCAGCATACACAAGTCCCATGCAAACTCAGGCAGATGTAAACCCAGCTTAGAACTGGAAAAATGAAGAGCAGGCCCCAATCTTGTCTGAAGAAATATTGGCAACTGATTGTTGCTAGGTGAAGACCTGATCTTCCCAAAATATAAGCTGACTAGACCTTGATGGATGGGCTTGCACTGGGGAGCATCTGGAGACACTGACTTGATACAGTGGGCCTAAACAGTGAAGATAGAGTATATGGGCTCCAATGGGAGGGGCTATGAAGGGTGCCAGTGGGGATGGTGTTATAAAGATCATTAAGATTGATTGAGATGTTCTCTATGAAATATGTAAAGATTCAATAAAAACAAACATAAAATGATAGATTGATTGTAGCTCTTAATCTAGAGGTAGGACTTTATGTGTTCCCCATCCACATTAGTATGTTTTAATATTATCTGTGAACGTTAAGCATAGCCTCTATTTTTAAAATTTTTGTTTATAGAAAACATTTGGTTTTAAATTGTAATATTTTTCTGTATAAAATGATCTCATATATTCTCCTTCTTTTAATGACAGCTGAGATAAAGCTCTTTTTTCTTTCCAATTCCTACTCTTTAAACTTTGAAAATCAATTATTGGTTTACAAGTTTATTTGTAGTTCTTTTATGTTATCTAATATGCTTTTT
>NW_008360303.1:5844234-5854872 GCF_000622305.1 Nannospalax galili
AAGAAAATGAAAATGCAAGATTATTAAAATGAAAAAAAGCAAAGCTAAATCATAAAAGTAAGGACTGCTTCAAAATTATTGGAAGGGAGGATTAGATGTTCCTTGAAAGGTTGCTTCAAGGACTCAGAAGTATCTGCTGTGCAGCAACTTGGTTTCACAATAGTTCCTCTTTTACTACCAAAGCAAGAGTTGTTAGAGCTTAGCAACTGTGTGTTTTCAAGGGTAAAACTACCTAAGAGGACATTTACAAACATGCTAATGTGTTGACATTTATTGAGGACAAATTAGGGGAACTTGAGTTGCTATTAAAAAGTAAAATAACTTGGAGCTGAAGAGATTGCTCAAAGGTTAATAACACCGGTTGTTCTTGCAGAAGACCCGGATTTGAATCCTAGCACCCACATGGCAGCTAACAACTGTCTATAAATCCAGATCCAGCGGATCCACCAACCTCTTCTGTCCATGGGCATTGCATGGCATGGATGTACTCACCTTCATGCATGCAATTCATGCATACATATAAAATAAACATAATAAAATATTTTTTAAAGTAAAATAACTTTCGTATATGATTGTTGCCAAGCAGGTCAAAATGCACCCTGGTCGCAGTGAAATCTGAAGACTATCCTTGTGGAAGAAGACTTACCAGTGAAGTTTTACTCACTAGATAAGGAAGGAACTCAGGGCCACTTAGAAAAGAAGTGCTCCAGCTACGGTACTGTTTGTAATTCTGGAAAATCCCTAATGTCTCAAGGTATTAAGCCTAATTTTGCAAGAGAGAACAGGAATATTTTCTGAAGGAGAATTACAGTGTTATTTGAATTTAGCCTAGACTATCCTGATATATCAAACACTTCGATTCTTTGCACTAATCAGACTTTAATTACCATATAATTATGATGTCTTTTTGAGCTTCCTTTCCTAGACCTTACGAAGGGACAACATAAATGTACCACCTACTTCTTTTTCTCTCTAGAGGGTGACTTGACTTGAGTTGAGGTTTTAATAACACAAAAACTGTGTAAATAACTAGATCTCTAACATGTAGATACACATAAAGTTATGATTCTATTTTAGTGATGGCAAATCTGTTCTGTCCTAGAAGCTTCAGAAAACCCTTGCATTTGTCCATCTCTTAGCTCACCTGTCCAGCCTCTCATCCTGCTAACAGCTTTGAGATTATTCTTCATGTTAAAGGTAGTTTCTGTTCTTTATATGTAAGACGTTGACTGACTGACTAGTTAGAATAACATATCAGATGAATTATTACCCAAGACCAGGACAGGGTTAACTGATGATATTGTCCTTTTCTAAAAGGCATTATTAGATATTAAATTTGGCATTGTTATTTTGTCCTAAAAGTGAGAATACCATACCTGAATGTGAATTATCTGATTATTTTATTCAGTAGACCATCATATGAACTCTGAAAATCTGCTAGTTCCCTTGGAAGGCAGTACCTAGTGAAGGGGTAAATACTTCTTTGTATTTGTATCTTTGCCGAAACGCAAGGAGCAAAGTTTTGTTACAAAAATGTTTGATCAATTAAACTTAAGATTTCCCAACCCTGTGGATGCAGGAGTCAGTTTCTATCATGACATCAAATTTTAGCTGACTGTATTAATTACACTTTTCCTTGATAGTTCCTAGGCATATTGTCATCCAAGTAACAGCTTCCTTTGCAATGTGAATTGATTATCTCAGAATGAGGCAGGGCTGATGCTAGCCTCAGAGTTTCAATTACAGCCTCAGTTCTACAACTGTGGTTCATACTATTCTCTCTTGTTGTATGGAATTCAGGCATGATGGCAAGAGGTGAAACAGGGACATTAACTCAGAAAAGAGACACATGATGGGAACACTTCAAAGAGTAAACCATGTACCTATCTTAGTTTTATAGTATGACAGAGAAATCAACTTCAATCTCAATAGAAGCTTTATAATTTGAGATTTCATAGGGATAGTAGTGAAACATGCACCCACAAGTTAGGGGAAGGATTTTTAGAATTGCTCTGATGAGGTAAAGCATCCTAAGTGTAGTTCAGCTGAGAAGAGAGCTGTTTTAAAAATTGAGGATTATCTCTCATCACCCTTAGAATAAATTGTATCATAAAAGCCAATGATACTCTCTTTAATAGGTTCAGGAAATTAAAACTTTAGGAAACGTTAGTAGATAGAATATTTAATTTCTAGACAAACGAAGAAGTCATTTAGAGCAACACTTCCACCACAGCACTGTTGGAATTCAGTAGTCCCACCTGGCCTCATGTTTTGAACACACATTTCCCAACTTATGGGAATCTTTTGGGAAGTGGGGCCTGGCTAGGGTAAGAGGGTCATCAGAGACAAACCTTAGAAAGTGATAACTGTCCCAGGTTCCTGCTAAACTCTCTCTGTGCCTGCTATAATGTGAGTAGTCCCCACAGCAAACTCCAGCTATTTTAAACAGAGCTCCCCCTCCTTCACAATGATCAGAGCTGAAATCCTTCTCAAACCTTAAGTCAAAATAAACATTTACCCATTCAGGTGTTTCTAGAAGGTATTGAAGTCAGAGATAGAAATAATGACTATCACCTTCTAACTTTTTTATTGTAACATTATCCTATTTAGGAAGTATTCCCATCTACATATTAAATTCTAAATTCTGTAGAATAATTTTCACGAGGTAAGAAAAATTTCCCCAAACTTCAAATACATTGAATTTATCATTGCATTGTTAAGGCTTTGAGAGACTTCTTTATATTGTTAGCTACTATAGCTACTACATAGTTTATTCATTGGGCAAATTTATAGAAAATCTGATCATGACTTGTCAGAGTGCCTATCTCCCTTTTCACTTTGCTTCAGTAGTTAAACACTTTTCACCTTGCACTGATGCAATATAATTGTTAAAATATGAGACTGAAGAGATGGCTCAGTGGCTAAGAGCACTGGCTGCTCTTGCAAAGGACCCAGATTCGGTTCGTAGAGCCTACATGGTGATTAGCAACTGTTTATACCTCTAGTTCCACGGGATCTGACACATTCTTCTGACCTCCACAGGCATTGCACAACAGAGATACACTTACATACATGCAGGCAATACACACACGCACATAAAAGAAAAATAAAATGTTCAAAGTAGTTAGACCCATACTTTTGAAACAAGAAATGAATTCTGTAATTAATCCTGGACTTTATTATTTGTGTTGCAGAAATATATGGATTGTATAAAATATATCACATATCCAGCATTAGACCATTGTATAGAAGAGTATCCCTGCCCCTCTGAGCACCTTCCTACAGTTAGTTCTTCCTTTCAATTTCCCAACCAACAAACCCCTGGAAACTAATGACCAATGATTTACTATAAGCATTAGTCGCATCTTCTAGAATTCTGTAAATGTGGAATCATGTGGTATTTAGCCCTTTCAGACAAACTCTTACCCCTCCCAACACACACAAAACAGCATGGCTAACTCATTTCCAATTACTGCAAATATATTGTCTGGTATGGTTTGCTGCCGTTTGCTTATCAGTTGGTATATACAAGAGTATTTGAATTGATTATAAATTCTAGTAAGTATTAGAAAACTAATAAATTTTTGAGCATTTTTCTGTTTTGTTTGAGAAAGAGTCTGTCTCTGTATCCCAAGCTAACCTCAAACTCACTGCCCCAGGCCAATCACCCATGATTCTCTTGCCTCAGTCTCGAATGCTGGAACTACAGGTGTTAGCTACCATTCCAAGCAGTTTCTGGACTTTTTCAACACATAAGAATTTCAACTAATTGGGATTAATGTCTAGGATCATAATTACAACAATAAGATGTCCAGTTTTGGAAATGCTGATTTCCATCCTCGAATGGCAATGAATGAAAGTTTCTGTTGATCAAGATTCTTCTATGTATTTGATGTTTTCAGCAATTGGAATCTCCATTATTGCAGTAGGTTTATGGTGGTGTGCCCTTTTTATCTGATTTATAAATCTCAGAATGACATAGGCTGTGCATTCTTACATATTTTTTTATTTTGAATATTTTATTTGATGAGACCTGTTTAGACCTTTTGTCTATTTCTATTGGATTATTTGCATTTTATATTGACCTTTAAAGATGTTTATATAAATTTTAACCAGGATTTTTATTACACATTTTCAAACATTTTTCCAGCCTTTAAGTATTCTGTCCTTTCTTTTGCAGTAATTCCCATATTGTAGAACTGTGAATCTTAAAGTTAAACATCAATTTTTTTTCCTTGTGTAGACTATTCTTAGAATATTCTTCAAAAATCATCAGCAAACTCTATGTCATCTAGATTACTTCTTATATCATCTTTTGCACATTCTGAAGTATTCTGTTTAATTTTTAAATCTATGGTACTTTCTGAACTAATTTTATAAAATCCATAAAAACTATATATATGTTCAATGCAAATTAAATGATGCAGTTGAAGATGTTAAATCCATGAGAATTAGAGATGATTAAGGGATATCACTGTCCTAGGTGGCAGGTGTTTCTGTCACTGTCATCATCCCTTCCTCTGTGCTCTGATCAATTTCCTCTTAAATAAATGCACTTCAAACTCATCGTTGGTTTGTTGTGCACTGCTCAAAAGTGTTGTCTATTTTTAATATAATGTTCAGTTGTTTCCACAGAAACTTTCTTTTTACAGTTTGTTTGTTTAAAGGGTATTTTGTTTCAACTATAACCATCAAATATCCAGAATTTTTGTTTGTTTGTTTGTTTGTTTGTTTGACACAGGTACTCCCTATAGACCCAGCTGCCCTGAAACTTACTATGTAGAACAGGTTGGCTTCTATCTTACAGAAACCCATATGCTTCTCCCTCCCAAGAGTTAGGATTTCAGGCACGTGCCAACACCACACAGGGCATACACTCTATTTTTTAATAAATCAATCAGTGGAACTGTATTATATATAACTGAGGTAAAACACTGGACTATTGAAGACATGCAGCTTTTCTTTTTTTTGCTTTTTCCTTTTTCCTTTTTTTAAGATACAAAATTTCATTATTTATACCTGCCTAATCTGAAACTCACTATGTAGACTACAATAACCTCAAAATCATAAAGATCTGCCTGCCTCTATTCCCCAAGTCCTGGTATTGATTAAAGGTAGGAACCACCGTGCTCAGCTATGTATTAGTTAATTAATAGTTGCAGAAAATATTTCTCTGAGTGGAAAGCATAACCTTTTGTAATCAAAATACATACAAGGTAGTTTATTCATTGTAAAGCATAAAATCATATAAAATTGTTCCTAATTTCACTCAAGAAAATAATAATGCTAATAATAATTATAACTTAGGGAGGACTTTCTGAGTCACACTGTGTCCAGGTTTATTCCCATTTCACAGATGACAAAATCACAGTTGAAAGTAGGAGAAACAAATAAAGCCAAGCACTTTGTTAATTGAAAAACCTTGACATGAAGCCTTTTGCAGCCCTCAGGATCTCAGCCGCAGTTTAGCATGTGGCCCTGATGGAGGGAGAATGACCCAGGTCACTCTCTAAAGGCATTTAAAAGAGAAAAGCATTAGAGAAAGGAGCTTCTGAAAAATAGAAACTCATGCTGAACATAATCATGGTAATACCAGCACACCCAACAGCTTCTAGATAGAGCAACATGTCAATGGGCAAACCCAAGTATTCCAGTTGATTATTCTATAGTTAAGTAAATAACACACACTAACCTGTTAACTAACCTGACAATTCCAGCCTAATGATGAAAATGATCTAAATGATTTCTCCACTCCATTGTTTATTTCTTCCACACTTTAAACAGAGTAGCAAAAATGATATTTAACATGTGAAAATCCTGGTATCTAACATAAAATATCTATTTTCTACTGGAATTACAATGAAATGTACATTCCAGACATCGAAGTCCCTCATCCCTACTTGCATTGGCTGACTCTGACATCCTTCCTTTATTTCATATCCTTGTTTCTTTTCCACTTGCTTTTGACTGAATTTTACTCATCATTCACATTTGATTTCAACTGGCTAGATGAATTAAGAATGGTCTCTCTATCATCTGATCTCCAGGAGGTCACAATTGTCCCATTGTCTTATTGTATCAGTTTTTTCTTTCATAGAACTTATACATAAGAAAATGTTGGTATATTTATATTTTTTCCAGACATTTAGGTCCTTTTAGACATACATGTTCAATGAATAAGTATGGCTGTGCAGATATTCACCATACTGTACAAATATACAAGAAAAATATTTTTGTGCTCAATAATTCTAATGATTAAAGGGCATGGAAATCTACATTAATTTCATCTTTTGTTTCTATTCAATGTGTTTTTTAAGTTGAGACTCCATGTACTGGTATATAGAACAATTAAATGCACCACAAACTTCTTCTTTCGGGTCTAAATTTACACTGTAAAAATGATAGTAAGATAATTTTTAAGCACTAATAGGGTAGGTATTTTAACATCCAACTAAAAAAATCTATCCCAGAAGCATCAGATCTTTTGTGAATTAACAGAAATGCAACTACAGATCTCAATCCAAAAACCGAATGGCTGTTTCAGAATGGGGGACTGAACATGCACACTGTTACAGGTCATTGGATTATTTTTATGAACACTAAAGTTTGAGAAGCACTGCTCTAAACAAATTTAGTTTTATGAGCATACTTTCTCCTGTGAATTTATTAATTAAACCATGCCTGTGATGTCAGGTCAAGGACCATAAGCTTTGATTGCACTGTACCCATACCAAATGAATAGAGAAATCCACAAAATTTAAGTATGAATAGTGTTATTATTTCTCCTACTTTATCCATGTTACCAGTTGGCAATATCTCTGCCATCCTTGTATAAGCTCCATCCTGTGTTGAGGTTTTCCTTTGCTTCCAGTAACTGTACAGATGCTTAAATTGTGAGTTTAAAAAAACTATGCTTTTTCAGTATTATCCTATTATGAAGGCCCTTGACAATATATCCTTGTCAGGTTTCATTTGTTCCTGCTAAAGTTTTGACATCACGATTACAAAATTAGAGAGCAAGAAGGGAAAATGTCGGCAGAATTGTAGCACTACAATTTTTAAATTCATTTTTGTGATAAGGATAAAAATAGTGTATTTCATTTTGAAATATACGTATATACATTAGTGTACCATTCATAGTCACCCCCTCACAAACCTACATTTCCACACTGCTCAAATATTTCATGCTTAATCCGTTTGTAGCTACAAATAGTCCATCAACTGTTTTCATATCATTCATTTCTCTCTCTCTCTCTCTCTCTCCGTGTGTGTGTGTGTGTGTGTGTGTAAAATCTAGGTCTACATTAAGAGAAAACATGTATTTTTATTTCTTGGTCTAACTTACTCGATCTAATGTGATGATCTGCATTTCCTGAAACTGACATGATTTTATTTTTATTTATGGCTCAGTAAAATTCCACTGAGGACCTATACCACATTTCTTTTTAAAGATTTATTACAGCAATATAGAAACAAACTAGAATAGGTGTGGGAGGGGAAGGGAGAGGAGGACAGAGGAGGACAGGAGAAAGTGTAGGGGAGAGGGCAGGGGAGGGAAAGTGGGGAGAGGAAAGAGATGGGGAATGTGGACAGGAAATGGAAGGATAGAGGGGAGGGCAGGGAAGGGGAGGATAAGGATTGAGAGGGGAGGGGAGGGCAGGGAAGTGGAGGATAAGGACGGGGAGGGGAGGATAAGGGAGGAGAGGGGAGGAGAGGACAGGGAAGGGGAGGATAAGAATGGAGAGGGGAGGAGAGGGCAGGGAAGGGGAGGATAAGAATGGAGAGGGGAGGATAAGGACAGGGAGGGGAGGATAAGGACGAAGAGGAGAGGAGAGGACAAGGAAGGGGAGGATAAGGATGGAGATGGGAGGAGAGGGCAGGGAAGGGGAGGATAAGGATGGAGAGGGGAGGATAAGGACAGGGAGGGGAGGATAAAGATGAGGAGGGGAGGAGAGGACAGGGAAGGGGAGGATAAGGACGGGGAGGGGAGGATAAGGACAGGGAGGGGAGGATAAGGACGGGGAGGGGAAGAGAGGACAGGGAAGGGGAGGAGGGCAGAGCCAAGGGGAGGCAATAGAAAGGGAGAAAGGAGAACTGAGGGGTGAGGAAAAGGAAGAGAAAGGGGAATGGGAAGGGAAGAGAGACAGAGGAGGGGAGAGAAGAGAGGAAAGAAGGGTCAGATGTCTGACAGAACTATGTTCATGTTAGTAAATTCCCTCTTTTGTTTATCTGGATCCCTAACTGCTCCATTTAGTTTTGCATTCTGTGGCTTGTGCAGGACTTCCCTTGCTCCTGAGACTACCCACTTCCTGCAGGCTAGTTTGGGTGATGTTAAAGCCTAGAGATGTCTCCCAAGTGCACTGGAGTGGGGCAAAAAAAACAAAGCACTCATCAATATAGAAGCATAGTCCTCTGGTCTGTGCCCTTTCAAGAACTGATCAGCAGTCACTTTGTTGGAGGGATGAGTCTGTGGAAGTCAAGTGTCAGAGATCTCAGTCTGCTGGCATTAGAATATAGATGTATACAGAGGTAGGTATTTTCCTTCATGCTTTAATAATTTCATGCCTTTGTCCCTCATAAAAATGAGCAAAACTTATGGTTTCAGCACTCTGTTAAGTGTGTTTTGATGTCCATGTGTTGGTTTACATTTAGTTCAAATTTAATATTGCATTTCATTAGGGAAATAAGATTAAGTGACTTCATCATATGCCAAAAAGAAGTGACCAGAAAGCAAGTGCAGACTTGACTTTTTCATATTAAAATAGCAAATTTGCCAAAATTATTTAATGGAACTTGCTAAGAATCAAAACAATAAATTCAACTAAGCACGTGTAACATATAAAGATAAAACATGGGCAGAACTTGCCATTGATTTACTCAAATTTTATTAGTTTCAATACTTCTACAGGTCGCAGTGTAGATGTGTGATCCACTATGGAAGCAGAACACAATCTGCAGAAATTTATGAGGTTTGTAGTATTTATTAATGCTGAACACCAAGCTTCAATTATACCTTACCTTTCATCTGTCAGTTCTATTCTATCCTATTCTGTCTCAATCCACTGTGCAAATAAATTTATCATCATATTTAGAGAAATAGAGTGTCCCTGTGACACAACTGAGAAGTCACCTTCTAAGAAAATATCTAAATTGAAATATCATTTAGTTACAGGAATAAAACCATAATTATTTTTAAATGCACAGAAGGTTTCTGTATTACAAGCTGAACTACAATACAAGCAAATTCTATAAGTCAATCATGTATGTGAGTTCTTATTTGATGGTAAAATAAAAGCTTCTGTGATCATATCTAACTTTCCATAAACTCTTCAGCACATTTCATACTGCTTGTCATTGTATTTCAAACAAGCCACCTTCATATCAGGTGAATAGCTTTGTACTTGTAGCTTTTTAAATATTTTATTTATTATCTTTATTTTATGTGTATAAGCGTATTGCCTGCATGCATGTAAGTGCACCCATGTAATGCAAAGACTGTAGAGGCCAGAAGAAGGTGTCAGATCCCCTGGAACTGGAGTTATGGACAGTTGTTAACTGCCATGTGGGGGCTGGGATTCAAACCTGGGTCTTTTGGAAGAACAGAAAATGTTCTTAAGTGCTGAGCCATCTCTCCAGCCCTTGTATCTGTAGCTTTTGACAGATCCTATGACTGTCAGGCAATTTCATGTCTGCATGGAGAACTGAAAGTTCATAAAAGAAGGGAAAGAACAAAAATAAATAATTTAGGTAAATCATAATGAAATAAATTAAAATTGTTTATCTTTCTGTAAATATATGTATATGAAGCATGAATATATAAAATATTTGAATTCCATGAGCCAGAAAAAGAAAATACCACAGTATCCTACAGTCTTATTTTCTTTATAAATACGTGGTGTGTGTGTGTGTGTGTGTGTGTGTGTGTGTGTCTCTATGTCTATGTGTCTGTGTGTCTGTGTACCTGCCATTTGTGGGTGTGACAACTTGTGGGAGTCAGCTCTCTCCTATCATGCGGATTCCTATGATCATCTAAGGTCATCAGGATTGGCAGCAGGTGCTCTTAAATGCTGAGCCAACTCTCTGACCCCCAGAAGAGATGCTCTTTATTACTGGATTAGAGTCAAAGGATCAGTAAATAGAAAAGTATTAATATGAATAGTACTGATAATTTTTCTTTGTTAATGTTTAGAATATATGTTTGATGTCTGGTTAAATTTCTGACAGCTTTTGGGTTTGGAAGTGTCTTTCTGTTAAAATACTAACCATTAAATTCTGTCTCGCTGTCAATATTTTTATATCTACTTTTCTATATTTGGAAGAAACTCTAAAGTGAAAATGTGGGGTTTTGAAGGAAACAAGTCCTGACTCTTACATTTTTTTCTGCTCTTGCTTAGATTTCATTTCCATCCCATAATTATAAGACTCTTCTTTGAGATTTATATTCTTTACGTTTTGTGCTTTGAGAAGCTCTTAAGTAAAATTATGCAGCATCTGTAAGGCTTAACATACTAAAAATGAATAATATAAAAGAAGACGCTGTCACCACATTGTGCAGAAATAGCATCTTATTTGTGAATCCATTTGTAAACCCTTTCGATTGTGGCCATCATCAGGCATTATATTAAAATTATTAAAATT
>NW_008360303.1:5854887-5872187 GCF_000622305.1 Nannospalax galili
ATACTAAAACTCTTAAACATAATTTATTTTGTAATTCATTTAATCAAATAAACGATTTCATAGTGCCATGTTAACTGTCCATTCCTTAGAAAAGCAATAAATCCTACACTTAAAATTTCTAACCTTTTCTCAAGAGGTCATCAAATGCAAACTGATTACCAAATCACTTTCTATTTGCAGAGTCTATAGAAGTATAAAAATATAAATAATAGGTCTGGAGGGATCTATGTGCACATAGGCAAACTCAGAAACACACACACACACACACACAAAATTTCAAATGAAACTTTAAATATATATGCATAATACATAAACCTCCTGCATAGATTACATTTTGTTGCTGTGATAAAGAAACATGACCAAAATCAACTTACAGACTGAAGTGTTTATTTTGGATTACAGTGCCAGGGAACGAGTCCTTAATGACAGGGGAGTCATGGTAGCAGGTGGCTGTGTAAGAAGCTGAGAGAGCATGTCTTCAGCCACAGTTACAGAGAAGAGAGAGCAAATTGGAAGTGGGTAATGCTGTCAATGCTCGAATCCAGCTCTCTGTGGTGTACTTCCTCCAGCAAGCCTTCACATTCTAATATTCGATACCTACCCAAACAGTTCCACCAACTAGGGACCAAGTATTCAAATACATGAGCTTATGAGGGGGCATTTCTCATTCAAACCTCCTTACCTACCTTTTACAAATGTGCGCTTTGTACCAAAACAAAATGAACTAGAATTCATTGGTGGTCTGAATTGCAGAGAAATAGCAACAGCAAGAAAATTAACATACACATCATAGGACTGACAAGATGGCTCAGCAGGTAAATTTGCCTGCCCCCAATGCTCCTGACCTAGTTCAGTTCCCAGGAGTTACATGGTGGAAGGAGAAAACCAATTCCTACACTTTTGCCATGCATAGCATATGCACCCACACACATATAGGTGCACATATACAAATAAATAAATGCAACAAAATTAAAATATATGCAAGAATTAAAATTTAGCAAACCATGAGAGTTTTTAGCTTTGCTTTATTTAGTATGGTAAATAAGAATTATTTCACATGTATTTCATCCTTCAAAGATTTAAAAATATTGTTCATCTTTTTTTTCCAGAAAATATGAGCTCTATTAGGCTTTTGAGAAAAGAAAAAATATGAAAATTATACAAATTTTGCCTGTAGGACTGAATGTTCCCAGAATAAAGTAGAACATTAGAAGAAGTAAACAGGAAAATTAATTATTTTCTACATTGTTAGAAAGCAAAAATTCAGTGTTTTTTACAAGGACATTCATTATCCAACTTGTATATAAATTGATTATATTATTGTAGTCAGAGTAGGCCTAAACTATTAAACCCTAAATGGTAATGTAATTCAGTATACATAATAAAATAATTGATGTCAAATATTTTTTTAGTTTAACATACAAGAAAATGTAACATAGATGCACAATTTCCATATATATTAGAAATTTAGTCAGATTGGTTTGCCATATTGCAGAAGTCTGCACTGTTATCTAAATTTTAAAAATTGAGACAAGTAAATTGCTACATTAACCTTTTGGAATTACAATTTAATTATTCTCCACACACCAGTTCACATTTATGCAAGGTTTTCTTTTGATTTAATAAATCCTTTCATTTAATTCTCTAATGGTGTTCAAATTTCTGATTTTGGTAAGCACACTTACATTACTTATTTTTGAAAAAGCAATATCTTTCATATTATACTTTATTGAAACACACACGCATACACACACACACACACACACACACACACACAAATATATTGCCCAAAACAGCCAACAGACCTAAAGATAGACTTTTATCTTTAGTATAATATTTAATACTTTACTTCGGGATACATATATGATATGAGAAATGAGTTTTCTCTCCACAACTTTGGTAAAGGCTTGGGAGGTCACAGGGGTATGGGGGATCTACTTCTGATGCCGCTAAGTTGCCTTCAGATATTTAAGCTTATAGACACAGACTAGCACAGCTCTCAGCCGATCTCAGAGAATCCTGAGTCTCATATCCCAAGCAGTTCCTGAAGAATAAGGAACTACTGAGTGTTCAGTCCTAAATTGGGTATCTATATCACCTATGTCAAGACACAAGGGGGACATTCTGGAACAGGGGATGAAAGACTGTAAGACCCAGAGAATGGGGAAGAATAGTATATGTTGTCTTCTGAATAACACATGGCCATGGCTGTCATGAATGCACAGTAGATGTGACCACCAGCACAAGACCTGCACAGCACATGAAAACAGGAGACGGACTTTTAGGGCAGAAGAGATTTTCCAGGAGTGGGAGGGGAATAAAAGAAGATAATGGACCACCTTGGTGGTACATGCCTTTAATCCCAGTACTCAAGGCAAAGGCCTCTGGATCTCTGTGAATTTGATGACAACCTGCTTTACATAGAGAGTTGCAGTCTAGCCAGGAATAAAAGTAAGACTCTATCTTTGTTTTTGTTTTTGTTTTTGTTTTTGTTTTTAATTTAATTTTTTAGATTGGGTCTCCCATAGCTGCAGCTGGCCTGGAACTTGGTATGTAGACCAAGCTGGCCTCTATCTTAAAGAGATTTGTCCCCTCTGTCTTCGGAATGTTGAAGCTAAAGGCACATTCCACCAAGCCTGGTGTGAGTTCCTATCCTAAAAAGAAGAGAAAATAATAAGGAGATGAGTTAATGGAAGGGGAACTTGAACACCACTATATACAAGGAAAAAGAAAGAAAGTATCAAAATTTTAAAAACTAAGAAAAAATAAAAGAATAAAAATTATGCATTTCAGACTTAAATTTCTTGCTGTTCTAATTAAATATTGAAATCATACATCACATGCCAAAGTCAGTCTCTCTTTAAACTGTTAATTTATCACATTTTTATGCTTAGTTATATAATAATTACCAAAAGAGTTCACTGATCTACACTTTAATTTTACAAGTTTTTGTTCAGAAATATTTCTCAATTATTGAAAAGCATCTGCATTTTCACTGTTCGTGAATATTATACACATAGACACACATAAAGATTCTGACAGCTGCTTCCAGTTCTCTCAATTTGTGGTTTCCACTTAAACCATAGTGGAAAAAAATTTGATTATCATTTAAAGTAAATTGAGTTTGACTCCAGATCCCATAACCATTATCTGGAAGATATTGTTTAAATCATTATCTTCACTAAGAACTCTTTCTTATGAGATGGAGATTAAAGCATACCCCTCACAAAGTCGTTGTGAGTCTGAGATTGATTCATCTGAAATCCCTTTGCTGTGGAAGGACGCCCGAGAGTTTCTTGTGATTTACATGAATTTTGAGGGATTTTATTTCCTCTACTGCAAAGTTATGGGAATGTCATTGCCTTCCAATTATATCTTAAACTCCTCATATTTCAAACTCAAAAGATTTTTTCTTCATTACCCATAAATATCATTTACCAAATATTTTCAGTATGTTTAGTCAGTTATTAATTTTGAAGAACATTTTATATAAAAGAATTAACAAAAAGATGAGAAGTTAAAATACTTATTCCTAGTCATTCTTGAGTAGTACTTAATTCTATTACTAATTTATATGTTTTGTTATTGTCAGCCCATTTTAGTAATTTCTTTGGAAATTATTTTTTATCCATCTACCTTCCTCTCACCTCTGATTCTTTCCAAATCTCCTTACCACTTTTACAACCAACTTTTGTGCTCTTATTTTTAAAAAATACTGAATCCATTTTCTTGATTATTCAGTAATGGGGAAGGCCCAGCACACTGTGGGTGGTACTACTCCTGGGCAGGTGATCATGTGTTATATAAGAAAGCAGACTTGGCATGGCCAGAGTAAGAAACTAGTAAGCAGCATGCCCCTAAGGTTTATTCTCTGGGTTCCTGCCCTGAGTTTCTGGCTTGGCTTTCATTGATGATGGAATATAAGCTGAAGATGAAATAAACCCTTTCCACAACCCCCCCCCAAAGAAATCACTGAGTCCACAAAGAGACGCTTGTTTGCACTTGGGTGTATGATCATCTGCTGGAGCATGGGTAGCCTATCAGCAGCCATATGGCTAAAAAGAGTGGACCTTTCTGCCCCTAGCAGCCACCAGTTGCCAATAGATCTTCATCTATGGGTGAAATTTCAGAAGCCCTACCCCTAAGCACGCTGGAATTTTGTCTGAATGGGGTGCATTTATTGGGCATGTATTCCTAGCCACTTGAGTTCTGTGTACAATGGCATTGTAATGTTCAACATATACTGTTTCACTAAAAATGTCTATTATTTATGTCAGAATTTTCTGCCCCCGCATTTGAGATCTCTGAGCCTTGGTGGAAGATGGAATGATATTGCTGTCCCATCTAATGCTGAGCATGCCATAGTCTCTTATTCTCGGCATGTTCACCAGTGAGGCTGTCTGAATTAATCTCCACCTACTGTCAAAAAAAAGATACTATGATGAGGATTGACCATGCAATAGTCTATGGGTATAAAGTTAAGAACTTAGGGGTCAGTTTATTACTATGTCCATTTAACACAATAATAGTAATAGGGTCTTACCTAGGATCTGGGATCTAGCCAGCCATGGGCTTTGGGTCAGTTATCCTTAACAAGAATGAGTTCTGTCTTGTGAAGCAGGCCTTAATCCAATCAAAAAATGGTCAGTTACTACCACAACGTGTCTTTCATTATTCACCAGAGTGCATACATTGCCAGACTAGTACTTATTGTAGTTCACTGAGTTTCCAACTGGCTAAGACTGTTGAATATTTTGCTTCCCTGGCAGTGTACACAGTATTGTGAGGCACTATGGAAGCTAGCCAGTAGGGGTGAAGTTCCTAGGTCTATCCCTCTGAGATATGCATACTTAAGACTTCCTGACCTTGAAAATTTTTCCTCAAATATCAGATATTTGAAAAGGTGATAAATCAGAGATTTTTGCATTAGCAGTTTCAGAAAATGTCACTCAAAGATTACACCCATTTATTTACATTCATTTTCACAAAAGAAATGAACACACACACAGAGTGACTAGAATCTTCAAAGGACATTGACATATAACCTTCATGCATACGTCCCATGCTAGGTGACTGGTCAAGCCCTTTGCTTATTTAGACGTTGGTCAAAAATATTGAGACTCCTTCACAAGAAGTATATGGGGACTCTGAAAGGTCTGACAGTGCTTCCCTCAGTAGTTTCCCTGTGTGAAAAAGTGACCACATATCATACCCACAAAAAGAGAGGGATTGAGTTGCTGATTATACTCTTCTAAGATGAGTGAATGGCGGTCCTGCCATCACTTCCCTTTGCTGCCTTGGGCTGCACAGCATCCAGTGTCCTGGTGCCAACACCTTTCCTGGGTAAATCCAGTGGGGCCCACCATGCCTTGACTCACCCAGCCTCATTCACCCTCCCAGCTCCCCTGCCCCATCTCTCCCCATAGCCTGGGTACTGGCCCATTTCTTGTCTTTGCACCCCAGAAACTGGGGCTGACCTCTCAACCCAGAGCCACCACTGCTTCCTGATCCTTTGCATCCAAACCAACCCAATTCCTCCCTGTGGTTCCCAAGAGACCTCTAGGCCTGGTCCCACCCCCACCTACCTTTGCTTCCCTGAGCAGCTCAACCACCAGCTTCCTGGTGCTAGCATCTTTCCTGGATAGGTCACACAGCCCACAGCACCTTGACTCCCCGAGCCTTATTCACCCTCCCAACTCCCCTCCTAGCCTGGGTACTGTCACATTTCTTTTCTTCACACCCCAAACCCCTGGGCTGATCTCTTGGCTCAGAATCCACATTGCTTCCTGATCCTTTGCATCCAGAAGAACGCAGCTCTTCCCAGTAGTCCCAAGGAGACCTCCAGGCCTCTCCTCACCCTCACCTCCTTTGCATCCTTGGATGGCACAGCCAACAGCTTCCCCGGACCAGCGTATTTCATGGGCCCTGCTCCCAGGCCAGTCCAGCCCCCAAATTCCCTAGAGCAACATCTTTCCTGGGGAAATCCAGACCTTAAGAGAAAGCCTGACAGCATCTTATCCTTATCTGACCTGAGCCTCTGTGGGAACTCCTGAAGATGAAAGCAATTTGGCCACTCCAATATAAAATCAAAATAGAGAGAACCTGAAACCTAGACCAACCATGTTTTCATGCCCAAAAAGTAAACCACAAAGGCATATAAAGTTTACAAAAAGAAACAGACCTAAACTCAATGAAGAAAGGCTAGAGCCTCACACAAGAAACAGAAACTATGAAAGAAATTCTCATGTAAAAGTCACAGAGAAAAAATAACATGAAAAACCCAAATAATACATTCCCACCAAGTACCAACAATCCTCTAGAGGCATACAATGAGAAGCCCCTAGAGATAACACAGGACATGGAATTCAAAAGAACAATTATAAACAAGACAACAAATGATTGTATGAATGTTAGGAAATAGGAAGACCTATTAACTGTTGGTGGGAGGGTAAACAAGTGAACCCATTGTGGAACTCTATGTGATGGTTTCTCAAAAAGCTTTAAATAGATCTACTGTATGCTACAGACCTACCACATGATAAGCTCTCTCTCTCTCGGGCATATACTAAGAAGTTTCTATATCCTAGTACAAAGATCCTTGCTCCGATATTAAGACTGCAATATAAAGTAGACAAATTAGACCACTCAAGAAAAGATTTTGAAAAATTCATGAAAACACAGGAATGGTATATGCATGAATCATGTGACACCATAAAAATACCAAACCTATAAACCATAGGCATATAGGAAGAAGAATCTCAAGATAATGGTATGGACCAGATCTTCAACAGTATTGTAGAAGAAAATTTCCCCAAATTAAAGAAAGATGTGCCCATACAAATACAAGAAGCATATAGAACACCAAATAGACAGGACCAGAAAAGAAACTCTCCACGGCACATCATAGTAAAACAACTAAATGTACAGAACAAAGAGAAAAAACACTAAACGTACAGAACAAAAGAAAAACAAGTCACATATAAAGGAAAACCCATCAGAATTACAGCTGACTTTTTAGTGCAAACTATGAAAGCCAGAAGAGCCTGGACCAAAGTATTGCCAGTTCTAAATGATGACAGATACCAACCCAGATTACTTTACCCAGACAAAATGTCTATTATAGTCAAAAGAGAAAGAAAAATCTTCCATGACATAAATAGGCTGAAAGAATTCATGCCCACAAAACCAGGCCATCAGAGAGTTCTTGAAGCAATACAAAGAGCTGAGGAAATGAATGAATATACAGAAGCACTATGGAAAGAAATGCAATGAAGATATAACTGTAGAAATAGCTATATCAAAATATGAACAGAAATAAAAATGACAGGATTTAATACACATCTTTCATTAATAATTTTAAATATCAATGGATTGAACTCCCCAGTCAAAAGACACAGACTACTTGAATAGATTAAGAAATAAAACCCATCTTTTTTTGTCTTGAGTTTGCAAGAAACTCATCTCACTTTCAAGGAGACTTCTTAAGGAAATACCTTAAGGTGAAAGGATGGAAAAATATACACTAAGGGAATGGTAATAAGAAAAAAACAGGCATTGAAATTTGAATATTTCATAAAATAGACTTTAAACTAAACTAATCAGAAGAAATAAAGAGGGCCACTTCATTCTGGTCAAAGGAACAATAAACCAATAATATATTACAATCATGAACATATATTCACCAAACTCTGGTGCACCCAGCTTCATAAAAACAATACTGCAGGACTTTAAAACCCAGATTAAGCCCAACTCATTAATAGTAGGATGCTTCAATACCCCATTGTCTCCATTAGATAGGTCAACAGGACAGAATTAACAGAGAGATATCAGAATTAAATAACACTATATATCAAATGAACCTAACAGACACCAACCAAATATTCCACCCAAGCACCAAAGAATATACTTTCTATTCAGTGTCCCATGGAACCATCTCCAAAATCGACCATATAGTGGGGCACAAAGCAAACCTCAACAAATACAAAAAATAAAAAATAAAGAAATAATTCTATGCATTCTATCAGACTACAATGCAATAAAGCTTAAAAATCAACACCAGAAGAAACTCTAGTAACCACGTGAACACATGGAGATTAAACAACACACTCCTGAATGATGAATGGCTCAAAGGAGAAATTAAGAAAGAAATAATTGTATCCCTGGAACTAAATGGAAAGGACAATACAATACAAAAAAACGTCTGGGACACATTGAAAGTAGTCCTTAGAGGGAACTTAGTAGCTATAAGTACCTACATTAAAATATCTGAAAGAACACAAATGAATGACTTAACATTGCAAATCAAGACATTTGAAAAGCAAAAACAAATGAAACCCAAACCCAGGAGACAAGAAGAAATAACAAAAATCAAAGCAGAAATTAATGAATTAGAAACAAAGAAAACAATACAAAGAATCAACGAATCCAAGAGATGGTTCTTTGAAAAGATAAACAAGATTGATAGACCACTAACCCAGTTAGCCAAAAGAAAGAAAGAGCACCTCTAAATCAACAAAATCAGAGATGAAAGGAGAAACATCACAACGGACACCAAAAAGATCAGAACATTATAAGGGAATACTTTAAAAAACCTATATGCTACTATATTTGAAAACCTAAAAGAAATGGATGGGTAAATAAAATGATGGGAACTACCAAAACTAAACCAAGAAGAGATAAACATCTTAAACAGACCCATAACACATAAGGAAATTGAAACAGTAATACAAAACCTCCCATTAAAAAAGTCCAGGACCAGATGGATTTACAGCAGAATTCTATATTTAAAGATCTACATCCAATATTACTTAATTAATTCAAAAAGATAGAAATGGGGGGATAACTTCCAAATTCCTTCTAGAAGCTGGCCTCATTCTAATACTAAATCCAGGTAAAGATACAACCAAAAGAGAAAATTCTAGACCCATATCCTTATGAACATAGATGCAAATATTCTCAATAAAATATTTGCAAACCGCATACAGACACACATCAAATAGATCATGCACGATGATCAAGTCAGCTCTTTTCCAGAGATGCAGGGATGGTTCAATATACTTAAGTCAATAAACATCATAAATCATATAAGTGAGCTCAAAGACAAGAACCACATAGTCATCTCAATAAATGCAGAGAAGGTCTTTGACAAAATTCAACATGCAATTATCTTCAAAATCCTAGAGGGAATTGGACTGGAGGGAACATACCTCAACATAATTAAAGCCATATATAGCAAACCCACAGCCAACGTCATTCTAAATGGAGAAAAACTGGAAGCATTCCCATTCAAATCAGGAACCAGACAAGGCTGTCCACTGTCTCCACTCTTCTTTAACATAGTGCTTGAAACTTGCAAGGGCATTAAGATATGAGAAGGAAATTAAAAGAGTAATAATTGACAAAGAAGAGATCAAATTATCCCTTTGTGCAGATTTTATATTATATATGAGACATCAAAAATTCCACCAGAAAACTCCTAAAAATAACTAACACATTCAGTAAAGTGGGAGGTTATGAAATTAATTTACAAAAGTCTGCCGCCTTTATATATACCAATAACAAGCAATCTGAGAAAGAGCACATGGAAACACTCCCCTTCACAATAGCTGCAAAAAAAATCTCAGAATAAACCTGACCAAACATATTAAAAACCTTTACAATCAAAATTTTAAATCTTTAAAGAAAGAGATTGAGGACAACATCAGAAGATGGAAGGACTGCCCATGCTTGTGGATTGAAAGAACTAATATTGTGAAAATGACCAGCCTACCAAAAGCCATTTATAGATTCAATGCATGCCAATCAAAATCCCCATGACATATTTCACAGAATTGGAAAAACCCATCCTAAGATTCATATAGAAGCAAAAAAGGCCTCAGATAGCCAAAGCAACCTTGAGCACTAAGAGCAATGCTGGAGAGATTATTATACCAAATTTTAAAATGTATTACAGTGCTGTATTCATAAAAACAACATGGTACTGGCACAAAAATATACTCGTAGATCAATGGAACAAAAATGAAGACCTAAATATGAGTACATGCAATTTGAGCCACCTCATATTTGACAAAGAGGCCAAGAACATTCACTGGAGGAAAGACAGCATGTTCAGCAAATGGTGCTGACAAAACTGGATCTCTACCTGCAGAAAAATGAAACTAACCTCCTGTCTTTCACCTTGCACAAAATTCAACTCCAAATGGATCAAAGACCTCAGTGTGAAGCCTGAAACTCTGAAACTGTTAGAAGAAAACATTGGCAATAACCTACAAGATATAGATGTAGGAAAGAATTTTCTAAACTGGATATCAATTGCTTAGGAAACAAGATCAAGAATCCACAAATGGGACCTCATTAAATGCTTCTGTACATCCAAAGAAGCAACCAGACAAGTGAAGAGAAAACCCACAGAATGGGAGAAAATCTTTACCAATGACACATCTGACAGAGGTTTAACATCCAGAATATATACTGAACTCCAAAAACAAAGAATCAAGAAAGGAAGTAACCCAGTTAAAAAGTGGGCTAAGGAACTGAACAGAGAGTTCTCAAAAGAAGAAATAAAGACAGGTAAGAAGCATCTTAAAAGGTGTTCAACATCACTAGTAATTAGGGAAATGGAAATTAAAACCACTTTAAGGTTTCATATTTCCAATCAGACTGGCTAAGATCAAGAGAACAAATGATACCATATGTTGGAGAGGATGTGGGAAAAGGGGAACACACATCCACTGCTGGTGGGGCTGCAAGCTTGTTCAACCCCTATGGAAAGCAGTCTGGAGGACTCAAATAAACTACAAGGCGGGGAGGGCTGGAAAGATGGCTCGGCAGTTAAGAGCACTAACTGTTCTGGCAGAGACCTGGATTCAATTCCCAGGACCCACATGGTGGCTATGAACTATACTTAACCCCAGTTCCAAGGGAATCCAAAGCCCTCTTCTGACCTCCATGGCATTGCATGACACAGGTGCACTCACATACATGCACGCAATACACTCATACACATAAAATAAAAATAATAAATAAAATATATTTTATAAAACCTACCAATGAACCTATCATTTTACCCAGTTATACCACTCCTTGGCATAACACCAAAGAACTCATCCTATTGCAGAGACACTTGTACGTCCATGTTTGTTGCTGCTCTTTTCACAAGAGCTAAGAGTTGGAAGCAACCTAAGTGTCCCTCAACTGACAAGTGGATAATGAAAATGTGGTTCATTTATATGATAGAGTTTTACTCAGCAGTAAAGAAAGATGAAATCATGAAATTTGTAGGTAAATGGGTGGAACTAGAAGCTGTTAAATACTAAGTGAAGTAGCACAGACTCAGAATAAAAAACAACCTATGTGCTCCCTCATATGTAGATCCTAGCACCAAATCCTTATAAATGAGCATGTATCCAGACATAACTGCAGGAACCAGGATAATAAAAAGGAACCAGGGAGGTAAAAGAAAACAAAGAATCTGAAGGAAAAGAATAGGAAGCAGGCATTAATAAGGGAGATATGGGTAAATTGGGGTTATTTTAAGGGGGCCGGAGAGGGAAGTTTATACAAGAATCCCTAGGGGATAAAGGGAAAGAAGGATCTCAAGAGAGGTGGGACCATAGGAGAAGGGTATCATTAAGGGAGAAATGGGGAAAATGGGGGGACCGTAAATGTGTAAACCATGGTGGAAGGGTTAGACAATGTGAGAGATAAATAATGCCTAGCTAGTTTTAAAAAAATCAGAGGGAACCATATTAGTCTAACAACCTACTGACAAATTATACATACCAGATCAAGAAATATATGTATAGGTAAGGTTTATCTGAGAACAATTGGTCTTTGCTTAAGATTTATCTACATGGAGCACAGGAATTAAAAGTACCAGACTGGTGGAACTAACCTTGGATATTTAACAGCCATACTTTGAGGCCTATACTGCTTCTGTCAGAGGGGTGTAAAGACAGTTTTTACTCCTGCCCTCCTAGGTTGACTAAATGTCAGGGGACTATGAGCATCTCGCAAAATGTCCTATAACTCCGGTGAGTCTCCTGTCCTCTTGATCAAGGAAAACGTGGAGACCCTATCAGATGGACTTGACCCAGTGTCCAGTCTACAAAGAGGAAGGTCAGCACAGAAGAAACATTTCCTCCATGCTTCCAAGTGAAGCCAGCCATGGTCCTTTGACTTATCTTCACATAGAGAGGACATTTGACTTATCTTCACATAGGCAGAACTGGTAAAAGAAAGGAGCCAGGGGCTCCTCCCAAGCCCATGTGACCCCTGAGGAAAAGATCCTCAAATGGCCTTAAGAGCAAAAATAAATAGGTTTATCTGGGCCAACTGTAGGGTCTTAAACACCCAAACAGAAAGTATAACCAAAAATTAAAGGGGCCAATATAATTTTTTAAAAAGTCTATATGTATAGCTAAAGGCTACATAACAAGAAACAACGCCAGACAGGAGATACCTTCCTTTGATTTGATAGCCAGGGTAGCCCAAGAGACTCTCAGACAGTAGCTCAGCATAGAACTGGGAAAATGAACCACAGACCCCAATCTTATTAAAGGAATATAGTCAACTGATTCCTGCTAGATGTGGAACAGCTGATCTTCCTAAAAAAAGGATCTCTAGACAGGCTGACTAGATTCAGTGGATGGACAAGCACTGGGAAACAGCTGGGGGCACTGACCACACAGCAGACAGATGACAGAGTATATGGGCTCCGGTGGGGGAGGGGGAGGCTATGGGAGGGTGCCATTTGGGAAGTGGGTATATAGATTAATAAGATTGTTTGGGATGTTCTATATGATACACACACACAATCAATCAATTAAAAAATGAGTTATATTTGAGAACGAAGAATAAAAATTTACTTCATGTTAAGTAGTAGAGGTGATAAACATTACCATAGAAACCTACCTGATTATATCCATACTCAGGTACCAAGGATCTGAGTATAACCGACTGTGACTAGTAATAATCAGATACATAGAGATTAGAGATGCATGTGCAAACATCTAAGTGTTAGTAGCATTAAGAATGAGACTTTTTGTAGGAAACGTATTTTAAAATGAAATGGAGATCTTTTTTAAAGGTTAAAATTTCATACAATCTTTTGCTTTACAGGATTTATACTGAGTTCAATATTGTATAAGTGTATTAATTCAACTGTGAACCTAAAAATGTACAGCCACTATTGAAAGAAGTGTATCTTTGCTCTGGAAATTGTTATCGAATATGTTAAAGCTGTAATGAAATGATTCTTCTAATCATGTGGTTATTAAATAAATAAAAATAAAAAGTAATTTTAAAAAAGACACTGAGTGGGGCTGTACAGATAGGGTAATGTTTAGAATAGCAGGTAGTTTTGCTTCAATTAAACCCTCTGGCAGCTTTCCTTTTTCCTGATGCCATTCTGAGCACATTGTTTTCCACTTTGAGCCTGGTATAATTTGGTAACACTAACACTGCCCTGAAAGTTCTCTTAAGTACACACTCATATTTGCAAGAAAGAGAAAGAGTTCCACTGCAAAGTGATTTTTCAGTCAGACAGGATTTTGCCCCTGCAGCACAAGTGACAATGTCCACAGTGCTTTTCTGTTTTTATAATGGAGGTAGATTATGTTAGTGGTTTCTTGAAGGTGGCTTGAAGAGAGGTTCCTAAATCTCTTACCATGAACAGTTCACTTCCTGAAGCAAAGACGTATCTGACCCCATAATATCAAAAATGCCAAGATGAAGATACTGTGGGTTACAGAAAATCTCCAACTTTAAACATTTATAGAGAAACAATAAATTTTGAGAGTTAAAAGGAGCCTAAAAATATGGCACCATGTAAGGGTGAGCCTCTGAAATAAACATGCCACACCATCAAGCCCTAGTTATTTACAGCATCCACAGGCATTGTCTTCTCAACCTTCACACATCAAGTCATTTCAATAAGCCCATCATACAGTTTTTTTGTGAGAAGTAATTACAAGCAGAAATTATAGCAAAACCATATTCTCAAAGGACATTGTTGTATGGTAACCTAATGATGCAGATAGAACATCATTTAGTGCATTTTAGAAAGAATGATGGGGAACTTTGCCAATGACATTATGTTGTGTCCTTTCACATACAACACAACATTGCTAATATAAAAGAACTACAATACCTTTGACGGACATAAGGGAAACCTGTTTTCAAAATCCATTTAAACCCAGGAAAGGAGTCTTCTTATTTGAGCCATAATTTACATAAATTCATACACAAATTCAAGAAGATATTGACAAATTTTTATCAAGAATAAATGATGTTTTGGAGAGCACATCTAACCTTATATATATAAGAACAAGTCACATATTAAATAATACATTTTGGACTCTTAAAAATTTGATAAAGAATTTATTGGTAGCAGATTCAATAAAATAACTCAAACTATAAATGTTTTCACTTATTTGGCAAACATTGTTTGATTCTACCATTAAATATAAGCATTGAACTTAAATATCTGAGGGTGCTAAATAGAAAGATAATGCCCTTGCCAACATGGACATAGCATTCTAGCTTCGAATTTAGAGTCATATAATCGTACTCTATGTTAGAGCAAAATGACCCACCAACATTCTGCCCATACCAAAATTAATGTACTTTTTCTATTCCTTCTTAATTTGGAAAAGTCATTAAGAAAGTAAAATTTCAAATGTTTTTATCTTTGACTGGGCATTGAGGTACATGCATTTGATCTCAGCACTTGGGAGACAGAGGAGGATGGATCTCTTGTGAGATCAAGGCCAATCTGATCTACATAGTGAGTTCCCGGCCAGCCAGGGCTACATAGCAAGACTCTATTTCAAAACAAACAACAACAAAAAAAAAAAACAAAAGCAAAAAATAAAATGTATATCCGTTCATACTCTAAATATGAGTTAATTACTAATTTATCATCTCTTTTGAACATTAAAGAATTTTACGTTGTGTATATATTTAACAAAAAGTCATTTATAATAACAAAATTTCACTGATATTACAGCAAAATTAAAAATAAAATCCTTAACACATATGTAGTAAGGAATAGGTACTAAGCAAAGAGATTTCTACCCTAAAGTCACTGTTTAATTTCTATCCCAGATTTGAACTGAGTGAAAGTTGTTACCATCTGTTTACTGTTTGTTGGCCAAACTTCATGGAAATGGTAGTCCCAGCTGAGATCACTTCTCACTGGTTCAGGTCATGTTTAACAATATAATTTTCATTAAATTAGAACTAATTGTGACCCATACTGATCTAAGTATCTGTTTGAAAGATTGTTAGGCCATGTTATAAAAGCAGCAGGGCATATTATGACACGTTAGCTGTAAAACTGGATTCTATAGACACATCATGGAATTTCTGCTTGGAAATTTCACCATTGTGTTCAAAAATAAAAATGTTTTTCTGAAAAATGAAAAATATTTATAAAACAGAGGTATAAAAACAGACACAAGATTCAAGAGTTAAAACTGCAATGTCTGAAGTATGTAAAACTGTGATATTCACTCTGACATAAAAAGGTACAGTATATTTTAATATATAATTCAAAATATAAATTATCAAGATCATGATGAGCAATCTAGGGTGTCTTTGATTTAGATCTTTGTAAAATGATCACAGGAACAGAATCTTGACCACCCAAAATTGTAATATAAAGACAAATACAAATGCCTGAGAAAATGCAGTACTCTTATATCTCTTAGTCATTTACTCATTAAGATTTTTGGAATACTTACTAACTAATCATGTCAAGGTCACTGCTAATTCATTTCCTCTTAACTATCTTCCAGAAATATGGAACTGTGTCCTAAAGAAAAATATCACTCTTTGGAAAATAATTATAAATTGTGTGTGTACACATGTGGGCAATTATATGTAGCAAATACATGTAGAAATAATCATTGAACACTGTCTTTAAAAAGATTGCTGTTGGGGCTGGAGAGATGGCTCAGAAGTTAAGAGCACTGGCTCCTTTGTAGAGGATCCAGGTACAGTTCCCAGCAACCACATGGTGGTTAACAGCTTCCCATAACTCCAGTTCCAAATAATCTGATGTCTCCTTCTGGCCTCTGCAGGCACTGCACACACATGGTACACTTAAAATATATGTACACAAAACAATTATGCACATAAAATAAAAATAAAACTTTTCAAAGATGTGTCTGTGTGGATGTGTTTGTATATATGTACACATGTTAAATTCAACTGTATTTTTTCTAATATTCTGAGCAATATTCTATGTTTTCAGTCTACAAGTGATACCATTGAATAGTGTAACTTTACAGAATACCAGTCAATGAGTACTTGGAATAGATGCTGAAGTGCATCCATCAGCTCTCTTCTTCAGAGTGAAGAACATGTAGTCCTACCAGAAAGGTCTCAATAGCTGTTTTGCAAATTTTCTCATCACATCACCTGGCTTTTTCCACATAGATATGAATCCTTGGACTTGTGCCACAATTCCAGACAATGCTGAAAGACGCGCTTGTCTTCAAAGCACCCTGTGGAACAGGCTAAACTGTCATCAAGGTGGCATCAAAAACAAGTCCCCTTCTTGCCTATTCCTCTTTCTTTTACATTCCCCTTTCCCACCTCCCTTGAGGGTTTCAGAAAAGCAGTTCAATAAACCTCCATCAGAATGTGTATCTTTGGAGCAGTGCAGCTTTGCTGGTGACACATTCCAACAACAACAACAACAATCTCTGCTACATAGTGCTCTCCCAAGCCCTCATGCACAGGGAGGGTTCATCGCAGTTTGGTAATGCATTTATTTTTTTCATTGACCTCTTCTTTTTATTTATTTACACACACACACACATACACATACACATATATAGATATAGATATAGATATATAGATATATATATATAGATATATAATGTATGAATTCCACACACACAGTAAACAAGCTACAGCAAACAGTGACAGGAGAACCACTGGGAAAGTATAATGTATGAATTCCAGTGGGATGCTATGGGAGGGTTCAAGTAGAGAAGGGTGTATGTATAAATGTATAAAGATGGCAGTGCAGTATTGGAACAGGATCACAACAGGACTGTGTAGGTTAATCTCAAATTTACTGATTCCTTTATTGTTCTCTGTTTCCCACATCCCTATAGTTGGATTGTCTCCTTGACAATTAATTCCCAATCGTAAACAACTCTAAAAGAAGCTCGAATGTGCACCATATCAACAAATATAAGTCATTATTTTTTCATGGTATTCATGATTCTCAAAGAAAGTAGTGATCCCCATTAACTATTTGTGGTCTAACAACGTTATTTTACCATATA
>NW_008360303.1:5877005-5888969 GCF_000622305.1 Nannospalax galili
TGTTTAAATAAGCGAAATAATTGAATATGTCACTGATCTTTGTATAATACAATTCACTCAATTTATGAAGCTTTTCCAGTAATGATGGGATTGAATGATGCTAAGTTGCTGAGACTTTCTTCCAGAATCACCATCTGGATTCTTGACAGACTATTGGCAGGTGGAAACTTAGTTCTTGAATGTAACAGTTCTCTTGAGCCTCTAATCTGGTTAGTCCATCAAAAGCTGTGTGAATGAATAAAAAGATTCAGTTTGCTTTGGCTTTGTAGCCACTTTGTTCTTTCATGTTTAGAATGCTAAACAGCTCCCAAGATCCAGGATATTCAGTTCTCAGTCACTGATGATATCGTTTAAATAGCATTGATTCCTTTAATTTTGCATAGGAATTTTATCATACTTAATGCTGTTTATTCAATCAGGTTTATTCACCTCTCAGGGCTCCTAAAGCATCCAAAGTTATATTAGATGATTTAATTTTTCCTCAGTATTGTAACAACACCAAGTAAGTCAGTGCCTGGTGGGGCTGGAGAGATGGCTCAATGGTTAAGATAAGTGGTTGCTCTTTCAGATCTAGATTTGATTCCCAGCACCCACATGGTGGCTAACTACTGCCCAAACGTCCAAGTCCAGGCATTGCAGGTCACAGGTGCACTTACACATATGAAATCAATGCACTCTTATGCATAAAATAAAAATCAATAAAAAAAATAGTAAAAAGACTGTCACTGGAACTTATAAAGCACTCTATAAATACTAATGAATATATGAGGAAGCAAGGAATGAATAAGTTAATAACTTCAGTCAGTATCTTAATATCAGAATGGACATCTGTTTCATACACATAAATATATCTTATTTGCATAAGCAATTTATTTACAAAGTAAATCTGGGCTAAAATATAAATGACGCTAAAGCATAACTTGTTCATTAATTTTTAAGAAATATCTTCACTTAAGAGGGAGGTGAAATGATATGGCTTACAGCATCACAAATATACACAAGTTTAAGCTTGGAGAGCCTAGAAAGGAACTACTTTGGGTTAAATTATATTTGGAAAGTATGAGTAGCCATGGTAATGTCTTTACAAAACTTAATTAGACAGAAGATGTCATATCCTATAGCAAACCCAAAACCAGAAAATAAAAATAAACTAAGACTATTACCATTAAGATTTCTTTAAGAGAAATTTCAAGCTGAGCAAATCTTCTAGCTAGAAATATCTTGGCAAACTATTTGATACCACAAGTAAATAAATACATAAAAGTTCAGTCACATGAGCAGAGGACTATAAAAGGAAAGAGTCTCCAGCTCTAGGTCATAGAATGTCTTCTGACTTCACAATCTGTAGATAGAAATCTCATCAGTAGACAATTCATTGTTGGTATAGGTCCTTGAAGAAACAGTCTGAAACCAGCATTCAGATGCCAATCCTCAAGACCAGAAGTTTTAATGCTTCCTTTCCTAGTGGTCATAAAGTTTACTCTTACAAATGTATTTATGATAATGCATCTCAAGAGAGAATTACTATGTAAATCATAATAAGTACATGCAAAGTAAGTTAAAATATATCTATCTACTGCATTGTATAAATTAAAGCCAAATTACCAACCAGCAAAATAATATTTTAGTAGGTACTAGCTTATTTTATCCTTGACAGAAAAATGAATGCATTCCCTTGAGGCAGTGAACATCTTTCTAATGGACATTAGTTTGGTCCCTTGCCATTTGGCAAATCAAGGCTACAAAAAGCTTTGCATCTTTGCTCTTTATTTCTAGTGAGGGTCTCATCAGTCAACATATCTCTATTTTTAGGTGTGTTAAGGCAATTAATATTAATTGCAATTAGTGTCTTTGTAAAAATTTTTCTTAAATTTTCATGAAACCTGAGGTGCACAATTCTTTTTTGGATCACTTAATTTTATTGCCTTTATTTTTAAACTCTACTTACAATAAAAATTCTGAGATATTTTAGTGTGTTTCTAAGTACTTTCAATGCAGTCTTAGTTTCATATGTGGCTTCTGTTTAAAGCCAAAGGCTCTATCCAAATACATGTATCCTGACCTATCAAGACTAGTTTGGGTGTTCTCTTGCTAGTTCAAATGTATATTTACATTTATATAGCACTAGGCTTATCAAATCTTCTAGCACTACTTCTTGCAATTTTTGGACTTTCTCCAATAGTTCTGTAGCACCACTAATTTTCTTTGGGCAGATGTATTTTTCATTGCTTCATGAAAGCATACTGTTGAACTACATAAAGATATAAATGAAATGTAACATGTAATTATTTCATAAAAATGTTTTTTGATGTATAAGATGTATAGATTTATGACTTTTTTCCTCAATGTAATTTTGCTAAGCCCAAACAAGACCATATCATGTCCACATCATGATGCTGTGTAAAAGTCTGTAGTGTACACATATTCTTGCACATGAGTGTGGAGGTGCGTATGCCCATACATATGAGAGTGTAGACAAGAGGTTAGCACCCAGTGTCTTCCTCTATTGCTCTCCACATTATTTTTTGAGACAGTATCTATCACTGAACCTGAAGTATGACCTCTGGAAGGACCACAAGGCCCCAGGATTCTCTGTCTTTGCCTCCCAGTTCTGAGATTACAGGGACATACTATCATACTTCGATTTCTCTTTAAGTAGGTGCTGGAGGATATGAACTCAGGGCTTCATCGTTGTGCAACAAACAGTCATCACCCCAGGCTCCTATTTTATGATTCTATGTGGAAAATAAGTTATAATGAACAAGAGAAATCATTCTAACAAATGGTGCCATGTGATATTTGGGGGGAAAGTTTATGCTATACATTCATAGCACCACACAAAGATACACTACACTGATGCTATTCCCTAGCATAGAATGCATTAGAGTTCATACGAATTTTTAGTATTCAATAATCTCAATCAATTTATTCATGCAAAATTGGTTCTTCTATTTAAGCAAAGCAATGGATACACATTCTCAATGAAATATCAAAGAAAATTAAAACATAACTTTGAAAGCAGGGTTTGTAAATATCAGAATTTCTTTTCTGATCCCAGGTACACAAGTGCAAAAAAAAATATACTTTCTTGCAGAGGAAGAGTAAACTGAATTTTACCCCTTGCTGAAAAGAACAGGCAGCATGTCCAGGAGACCTCTGAATACAGGCAACCAAATAAAACTCAGTGAGTGCAATTAAGATCATTGAAATCTCAAGGGAACTGTGTGGATCGGTAAATAAACAAATCAATCAATGGCACTTATTTGGTGAGTTTGAATTGCTTCCAATTGACTTGAAGTGATCTAAGTAATCAGATAGCTTAACAGTAGGCTTTAAACCACCGTAGTTCTTTAGTTCCAACTGAGCTAGTGATCTACATAAAATCTTTGTACTATTTTTGTAACAGAAAACCCAGTGTATGTCATATTCACTATCGAACTTTGAAGAATATCTTTAAGATTGTATTTAAAATCATCATAGAACAGAAGGCCCACAAGTAAAAGTGACTTGACTGTCAGAGTAATAAAGCTCCAAGTGGGTTTGCACTTTAAGACAGCAATGAAATAATTAGCATTTATGTCATTTACAGTCCATAAGTGGCTTACACTCTGAGAGCACACACATCACTCTCACTTTCTGTTCAATAATATTTCACTGGGTCTGTGAAAACACAATGTACATTAATCTGCATGTTTCTGAATTTTTCTCATTTGTCCCTATTGTTTATACTTCATCCTCGATTCAAATCATGCTTTGTTAGATATATTTGTTAAAGGAAACATTTATTCAAGTGTTTTAAAGAGGAAACTGAATTCATGTAATAAAGGTTCAGATAAAAAATAATCTTTTAAAAAACTTCCATTTGAAGTTATAAGTCTATTTAACATCATTACAAAAAGGTAGATTTATCTGTAGGTGTGGAAGGGTTAACCTCTTGTAATTTGAACTAACAGTAACTTCTTAAATTCATATTGATTTTCTCCAGAGCAAAAGAAAATGGAAGTTTGAAGAAAAAGCCTTTTAAGTAGGTTCCAGTAATACTGAAATTGAAGCAAGTTCAAATATATCTATCAGTGTGAAATGCTTTGTAAGGATATTTGGACTGAAATCTTGAAAGGTTAGATTGCTAACAACAACATCAAAAAATGAACATAAAGTTTAGTGAACAAGAAAAGTTTAGTGAACAAGAAACTGATTAAGTGCATCTAAAATATATAACATAGACAACTCTGGAGTAATTGCTTTAATTACACACATGGCATTGTCTAATGGGTTTCATGCATCTGGTGTACTGGTGTCATCTACATCTAGCTTTTTTAAAATTAATACTCTAACAAAATTCAATCATGTTTAAAAGAGACTATATCAGTCATCAGTTTGTAATCTGATCAAGATTGTGAATTTGATATAGCTTGTAAATTTGTTCATTGGTTTTCTGCAACACTTTAAAAACATTACTGATATAACATTTCTTCTATAAATAGTTCAGTATATAATTCAAACAAAGATATTATCCTCTTTAGCCATATCTAATTTTCACAGGCAAAAAAAATTAAAAATCAACTCTTTTAGCTAGTTTGTTATCTTTGGGAATTCAATTAGGGACCACAAATTCTCATGTAATTTTAAAGTACAGGAAGTGCCTCCTTTCCAAACCTCCCACTAATTCTTAAAGAAAAAATTTGATTCAGTAAGTCCATTAAAAATGGACCACTTGATGAATTTGTTGTATTGTTTTCTTTTGTTTGTAAGTTTTTCTCTTCTCTGTAGTTCTATTGACAGAACTGAACTAATAAGATTTATGGGATTAAGGGTAGAGCTGGAGCTCACTGATAGCATGCATAAGACCTTGAGTTCAATCCCCAGCACCTAGTTGGAGATATATATATAGCAAGACTGTGGTGAAGGGTGATCTGATTGAAGTCCTGACAGCCATCATGCTCCCTTGAAAAGTGAAATGTTTTTTATCACAGGGAAATGTTGGACAGTGGAATGATGCTTTAGTGTAAAAAAAATATCCAGTTATCATTGATTTCCATATAATTTTAACAAACACATATGATCCTTATTTAAGCCTATTAAGCCAATTTTTATTAAACTTTAAAAAATGGTGTTTTTACCTTTAATAGCTTCTCAAATTTCTTACAAAAATATAAAAGCGACAGAATGTCACTCTTAAAAAAATATTAATCACTTATATTGATCACTGACAGAAACATATTTCATGCATACATATATTCATGAGCATTTCCTTTTATTCTCAGCTAACATTTTTATTGAATTTTGTGCATTTTATACAATACACCTTAATCATATTTATATTCCTTCCCCATCTGCACCCCCCTTTGCCTCCCTCCATCAAATTTCAAGCATTCTTTCATATATGTTAAAGTCTATTAAATCAGCTTTGTGTATCCAGCTATTTCTCAGTGCAGGTTCATCCACTGGAGCCTAGTTAGTCTATTTAGAGTCATTCCCTTAAAGAAGCTCAACTTTCCCTCACCCAGCAGTAATCAGATATCAGTAGTTCCCCCCTTCTCTAAAGAAGATTTAATATGTATTATTAAGAAATATATACAAAATATTTGGAATATAATGTAATTTTGAAAAAACAATTTTATTTATATATATGGAGAGTAATCAGATATCAGTAGTTCCCCCCTTCTCTAAAGAAGATTTAATATGTATTATTAAGAAATATATACAAAATATTTGGAATATAATGTAATTTTGAAAAAACAATTTTATTTATATATATGGAGAGAGAGAGAGAGAGAGAGAGAGAGAGAGAGAGAGAGAATGAAATGAGGTGGACGGGTAGAAACGGGGATACAGGTAAGAAATGACATCTGTAGCCCTAAAATTATATATTACTTTGAAAAGTGTAAGCCAACCAGGGGCGGAGCCTGTTGGAATGGAAAAGGAGTTAAGTGGCTGCCCTGGTAAATGGCGGAGGCATCCTGCAGACGTGGAAGTGAGCAGTGGTATCCACAGACCGTGGGGTGATACCACCCCAGTTCTTTGTAAGCCCTCCCTCCCTATCATATAAACCACTCACAAGCCAAGATAAAAATGTGTTATGTCGGGTTGTCCACCTGCATCAGGATCAGGAGACCCTGAGAGAGTGAAGTCGGGTCAAACATAGAGTGGGAAGGAGAAAATTTAGTGGAACAACATATATATATATAAATACGTTACATAAAATTAACCAAAATTCAATAAAAAATATTTTGAATCTATAGTTATAATAATAAGTCATTAGGAGTCAGTTTAATGATATATCTATTAAAATAATCATGGTATTAGGCTCTCCCTATTGACCTGTCTAGCCACAGGTTCCTATCATGTTATCAATGTCAGGTATGGGCTTCATCTTCAAAAGTTCACCTTATATCCAAATGGAAGGTTTTTGGTTACACCCATAATATTATTGCTACTGTTACAGTGTGCATAACTTGCCAGGTCAGTTGTAGCTTGAATGATTCACAGCTGGATAATAGGTGATTAGTCCTCTCTTTTGGTAGTAGCACTATTAATGCACCTTTCAGCTCTCAGCAGAGAAATATCCTTATGCAGCAAATGGTGATTAACACAGAGACCCACAATTGGCCAACACGCAGAGAATAAGAAACTACAGAGTTCTTATGTCTGAATAGGGCACCTATATCAAACCTCTGCCTCCCAAAGCTCAGGGATCATTGTAGAGCAGGGGGCAGAAAGAGTGTAAGAACCAGAGATGGTGCATGACCACAAGAAAAGTTTTCCAGACAGCTGGGTAGTTACTGATATGAACACACAGCAATGGTGACAGCATGCACAAATCCCACCTAAACTTAAGTCAGACAAAGTCTAAGCATAGATTATAGGGAGGTGGATAAGAAACGCCAATCCTTCCTGTGGAAGTATTGATCACTGAGGGCTTTTGCAAGGGAGAGAGTCAGTCTCTTTTAAGGGTGAGCATCTTAGTAGATTAACCAGGCTCCAGGCTCCAGTGGATGGACCCACACCAAAGGGTATTTGAGGACACAAATTTCACTGTATAGGCTTTAATACAAACAGAGAGAGAGAGAGAGAGAGAGAGAGAGAGAGAGAGGAGTACAGGCAAATGGGTTGGGGAGAAGCAGGGGATCTAAATATGATAAAAATATATTGTATGAAGTTTACAAAAATTTACTACAAATATTTTTGAAAAGACAAAACAAAATGCCTTTGTCAGGGTGAAAAATGCCCACAGATAATAGGCAATAATATGCATATGCTACTAACTAAATAGGCTCAACTGTGTCATATGTGCACAATTGCTAACATGCTTCTCAAAGATGTAATTAATTACTGATAGGGTAAGAAAAGAAAGTGAGACATTTAGGGAGATCTGAGGCATTACTTGGATTCCTCTCTCTATACTGACTGGTCTTCTTATCCATCAAACCTCTTCTCAGTCATCTTTGTGAGGCTGCTGCCACATGCCATTCACAACTGGCTTTACATAAAGAAAAATATATGAGTAATTTTATAACCTTTAGTTTTCTAATTTCATTGTCCCTTATTAAAATCAAAACTTCAAGCATTCTTATTAAAGTTTATTCTTATTAAAATTAAGATATTAAAATTTTATACAGTGCAATTTGATCATGTTTTGATTCCCTCCCTTATCTGCACTTCGCCAACACAATCCCACCGAATTTCATGAATTCTATTAAATATATGCCTATCGACTCAAACTTGTGTCCCGACATGGCCTTTGGTATTGGTCCATCCATTGGAGCCTGGTTAAACTACCCAGAAACATATCCTTGAAGAAGACTGACACTCCTCTTCCCAGAAGTTTGCTCATGTAAGCTCAAGTCAGACAAACCTGCACGGAAGTGGAAGTGGATAAGAAACACCAACCCGAGCTGAGCAACTACTGAAAACTAAGTATTTTTTAAAAGAGAGAGAGAAAAAAATAAACCAAAAGATATGAAAGATGAAGATGACGTATGTGCTAGAGCAGCTGGAAATGCAAACAAAGGAGAAAATGCAGAAGCTTTCCTTGTCCCGGTATTGTTGTCACCTGCATGAGTGAAGGGGAAGTTATTAAAATCATATACTGCTTCTAAGATTGCTTTAATATGACTTCCATTTCCTAAACATTCTGATGAACAATGGGGTTCTAATATTCCAAAAGTTATCAGTTACAATTCAACAAAGTATATTCAAACTTTCAAGTCTGAAATGAAGCATGGAACATGAACTTTGCCATAGTAAGAAGCATCTGAGATGTGTCAGCTGACCCTGCCTGTTCCTGCACATGCTCCTGTCCTGCCCCTTTCTCTACTGTTCTTCCTAAGCCCACTGATCCCCACAGCCTCTTCAGTGCCACCTGTCTTAATGCCTTGAGTGCCATTTATACCAGACCATGAAAAACTCTTGAATCTGTCAGAGATATTCTTCTGAGTCACCTGCTTCCTTGGGTATTTTATATCAAATCTCTTTTACTCTGATATTTATAGCTCATTTTTCAACAATGTTTTTGGCTCTTCCATTGCTTCTGTGAACACTCAATCATTTCTGATACCTGGCCCTTCTGGGAGGACCCAGCTCCATTTATAGCCCTCTCACCCAGTGGCTATTTTCTCTTCCTTGTCCCTTGCTCTACTAGTGAAAGTGGCATCAGTACACTTGATCACACCATTTCTTATGCTGCCATCAACCCTTTAAAAGTTCAGACGGAAGGCTCAGGCTATTAGATTTTCCTGCTCACTCTGCAGCTTTGCAGCAATCGTATACAGACTTCTTGCTGATTTTCCTGATTTTATACAGATTACACTTTCTGATTCCTTCACTACAACTACCCTGTCATAACTGTTGAGATGTTTTCAATAATTTTGCAGGTCAGTTTTCAAATGCCCTGCTTCCTACTGGTCTCTGCTTCAATGATATTCTAATCATTCATATTATTTCAACCAATTAAATTCATTGGGACATGATAAGTTTTCTGGCAGCAGTGGCAGTGTCCCTTCCCTCACTGAACTCATTTTCATATGATTACTCCTTACTTTTCCTGGTCCACTAACCCTTTATGCTTTTAGATAATTCTTTCACATTTTCTCTCTCCTCCTACCACACATTTTTAGTGCATCCTCATACTGAAGACTTATCAATTCTTTGAAAACTTAAAAACTATACAAAGACCATCTTCAGAGACTCCATGGACATTTAGCAGTCAATCCTCACAGGAGGCTTTCCTGCAAATTCTTGCAAACTCTCCCCATTCCTTTTGTGATCAAACTAGAAGCTTATCCATTCTCTCTCACAAAAGTCATTTCTTCCCTGCATCAAGGCTTTAAAGTTCAATCAGATCCTTCTCATCAACATTTAAGTATGCTGAACCTGCTCTCATGACAGAGACTTTTTTATCCTATCAATCTTTATCTACAACCTCAACTATTTTTATTATTTATGATTTGTTAATTGTATATGCATGTTTCTTAATTATTTGATTTGTCTATTCATTTATTTTATCAGACTGTATCAAAGACATAAATGGGACCACACTTCTGATACTCATTCTTCAGCCCACAGATTATAGGCAAGCACAATCATATACCCTCATTTATATATTTTTAATGACAAAACTGGTGAAATTAGTCTCTGTGTTAATTTTCTTCGAGGATGTGACCCTTAATAAGTTGCCTGTGTTATACTGGGTGGCCCTATACCTGTGCACACATCAACAGCCTAAGTGAACTCACTGGATTTAAAAAAGAACACTTGAAGTTGGGAGGAGAAAGTCGTGAGGGAAATACAGAGAGTTTGGAGCAGGGAGGGGGATTTTATTTGATCAGAACAATTTGCACACGTGTGAAATTCTCAAACATTAATTAAAAAAAAAAAAAAAAAAAAACTCCTGAAGGGACTTCTCTGGGCTTCTTCACTTTCCCCCTTTCATCCACTCCCACTAGTTGACTGATGATATTGTTCAAGATCACTAGTCAATCACCAGTTAACTTATTCAGTGATAAGTATAAGTCTTTGTTTGATTCCCAGCAGCAATTAACTCAGTTCCCCTCTTAGCTCCCTTGTTCAGTGTCCTCAAAAGAGAATATTCTCTCTTGTATTCCCTTGATGTCTGCTCCATTAGAGCGGCTGACTACCCTTTTAGATGACGAAGTACATGCCAAAAGCAGGCCACAGACCATTTTCTTTATACTTTTAAATATTTTCTTGGTGTGGTGGACTCCTAAGTTTAAAATCATCTCACAATTTCTCCTCTGTAGCCTACCTTAAAAATACCAGTGAGAGAAGCCCTCTTCTATATAAACTATGTCATACCAATATTTTATTAAAAACCTCTCTAAACATACATTACCATGTGTCTATTTTCTCACTACAGCAAGCCCACAGCCTTTCTATGTACCAAGTATCAGTTCTCTGCAAGAAAGTTCAGTGTCCTCAACAGAAGAAGGAGTCCCACAGCGGCTGTCTTACACTGGAGAGACCAAGACCCTGGTAGTTGCTCTGTCATAGGGCTGGGTACCTCAAGAGTCCCAAACTTGAGCCAAAAATCTAGGAGGTTCCTGAGAAGACACTGGTCATCAGTCAATGATACAAACCTGGAAATACTGTCTCCCATGTCAGCAAAGAAATCGGCAGCAGCAACAGAAAGAGGATAAATTATTTCGGCAGTGAGAGTAAAGGAAAACAGACAAAAGTAAAATGATCTATTTCTATCTGGGCTGCTAGAAGAGGTATGCTGCCTGCCTCTGGGATGAATCTTCCCATGTCAATTAAGCAATCAGGACAATTCTTCAGGTGAGGCTCCTGATTCAGGTGATTCTAATTTGTGCAAGTTGGCATTAAAACCAACCATCACAGGGCTAGAGAGATGGTTCAGTGGTTAGGAACACTAATTGCTCTTGCAGAGGACCCAGGTTCAATTCCCAGCACCCACACAGCAGCTAACAATCATTTGTAACTCCAGTTCCAGAGTATAGGATGTCTTCTTCTGACTTCCACAGGCATTTCATGACAAGGGTGCACTTACAGACATGCAGGAAATACACTCATACACTTAAAATAATAAATAAAATATTTTTTAAAACAGCCATCACAATATTCCTTCTATTGAAACATTTAAACTCTTTGGCTGGATAGCTTTAGTTACAAACTTGACACCTGAATCAAATGAGGAATTTCCGCCATTGAACTGGTCTGTGGCCATGTCTGTGGGACACCTTCTTGATTGTTGTATGATACAGGAGAGTTCCGTCCACTATAAGCAGTGCCACACCTGGACAGGTGTGGCAGAAAGCAAGCCAGTAAGCAGCATACCTCTAAGATCTGTGACTCAGGTTCTTGCCCTGAGTATCTGCCTTGGCTTCTCTTGATGATGGACTGTGAGCTGTAAGCCAAATAAACCTTTTCCTCCCCAAGTTGGTTTTGGTCAGTGTTTTTTTTGTTTGTTTTGTTTTCTTTTTTGTTTTTAGGGGTTTTTGGATTTTTTTTTTTTTTCTTTTTTGAGACAGGGTCTCCTTGTAGGCCCAGTTGTCCTGGAACTCACTATTGTAGACCAGGCTGGCCTCAAACTTAGTGTTTTTTATCACATCAATAGATAGAAACTAGAAAACTCCTCCAGAATGGAGCCTTTGTTTACATGTGAAAGCTTTGTGTATATGCTTTCACTGTCTAGGTAAAAGCCTAGCTTGGAGTGGGTACACTCTAAAGATACTGAATGAATACACACATGGAAAGAAAGGTGGGAAGCTCAGAAACATAGCTACCTTAAAGCCAAAGCAACTTAGACTTTACTTAGTGTACCCATTGAGTTAGTAACCAAGTCTCATAATTCTTTTCACACTATTGACATATTAGAGAGCTATTTGAAGACATCAGGAGTGCTCAGTGACAAGACAGGTAGAAAGCATGAAAAAATAAGAAACAGAAAAGAGTGCACAAATCTTTGGACTTTGTAGATATATTATA
>NW_008360303.1:5889170-5908899 GCF_000622305.1 Nannospalax galili
TGACAAAATTTTCTACTCAGACTTTTAATAACTTTATGAATTTTTTTTCAAAACTCTGTTTTACTTTTTGACATCAATGTCCAGGGAAAATGAATCCTGAATTTGTTTTTGGAGACTATCTCTGTAAATCCCAGATGGTACTGGAGTTTTAAAGCATTTCATAAAAGGATCTATGGATTAACTCCCTTAGCAGATTGCCGGTGCAGCACACACTCTGATCTCTGGCAGCCTGCACCCTGCTCCCAGTGGCTTTAACAGACCCTTCTCTTCCTGTCACCTCCATGGCCTCCATTGTAATTGGGTTTTCAGCCCTGACAATAGACATCTGGTTCACAGTCTGCCCATTAATCTCAGGAATGTATGCCTTTAACTGATAACGTCTAAAGCTCATCAAAGGGCAACATTTAGATGAACCAACAGAAAAAGCTTTTATTAAATCAGGGCCAGAGGGATCTTTGTAAGAAGATAATAAAGCTGTTAGTGTTCTCCTTCATTAATGTACTTTCTTCTGTAAAAATTCAACTCGCAAATTATCCTAGATTGACAAGCCAAACCAAACCAAACCCAAACAGTACATTTTTATACATTCTGACTTTTTATTGAATAACTTTATTAAATTCCTTTGTTTCTGAGCATTCTGAATATTTAGCATTTGGAACATAGAATCTGGCCTCTCAATGGATGGTTTAATAAATTTTAGTAAAGTCAAAGTGAAAATCAAACCTATTTAATCCTAAAGCATGAGCCATAGGTTAAAGAGAGCATGTGGACCACAGACTCAGGCAGAAGAATGATGACGAAGGGAGCTCAAAACCTGTACATCTTGGGCTGATGCAAGGATTTGGGCTTTGATTTTATTCTACAGTTTGAACCTAGAATGTCTTTCTAAGGTCCATGTAGTAGAGGCTTGGTCCTCAGCCTGACACTCTTGAAAGTGATAGAAACCATTAACAAAATAGGGTCACTGAGAGTCCTTTCTCTCTCTGCCTCTGTTCCCTCACTCTGGTTTTCCTGCTGCTGTGAGGTAAGCAGCTTATTGTATGTTGTACTTTGTACTCCCTGCCATGAGATTCTCTCCCCAACCCCAGGTCTAGAAGTAATGGGTCAAACAGACCATAGACAAAAATCTCTAAACATGTGAGGAAAATTAAGCATGACATGGAGAGATGCTATTGGGTGTCAAGTTGACAAGGGGTGGACTTGTGATGGCTAATCCTGGGTGTCAACTTGACTGGATCTGGGATTAACTGAAATGAGAGAGATCTTCTTGATTGGATCATCTGAAGCTGGAAGACACACCTTAAATGTGGGTGTTACCTTCTGATGGCAGCCTGTATTAAAGGCCAAGGCAGAGGAGAACGCCTGGCTTCTTGCTGCTTGCCTTCTCTCTCGCTGGCGAGTTCGTCTTGCTGCTGTAGACTGAAGACTAGCTGATCTTTTGGAATTTGTCAGACCTTCAGTGCCAGATTGGGACTACTGAGACATCCAGCCTCGTGGACTTAGCGACTACGGATTCTTAGACTCTCTAGTGTGGTGCAGCCATTGTTGGACTAGTCAGACTCTATCCTGTGAGCTAAGCTGATAAATCTCTATACATATGTATTCATTCTGCCACTTCTGTTTCTTTGGAGAATGCTGACTAATACAATTATCTAGCTATTTTGTTACAGTAATGGAGCCTACTCAACACATCTCTGGAGATGGGAAACATTGGAGAAGAGGAGCAATAGGCCCCATTTTTAAAGAGTTAGTATTCTTACTAGGGTTAGAAATATTTCTATTTCTCATATTTGTATCAATAAGAAAAATTAATTTGTGGGGAGAGCTATTATTCAGTCCTAAAGTTTAAGGTCAACGGTTCCATCTTTTCCCTTAATGGTCTCTTCAGAATTTTCTCTTCCTCATTTCGGACCCTCTTGAGTCTGCTTTGCTGCCCATCCTGTTATCAACATCTGCGTATTGGGGCAGCTCAGCACTTATGTCATGAGGCCCTTCTGGTCTTTGTCTTGCCTCTGATTATTTGTAATATTTTCAACCACAAGATGACTTTTCCTATCTGGAAATATCCTGAACCTTTTTCGTTATCACACTGAAACAAAAGAGATGTTACTATGCTACCCTTGCCTATCTTTCTAGGGATCAAGCCCAGGGACTCACACATGATAGACAATCATTCTAACACTTTGCTAAATCCACAGCCCTTTTTGTTGATTTGCTTCTTTGTATTTTGAGACAGGGTGTCCCTGTAGCCTCAGCTGGCCTGGGACTTACTACATAGGCCAGGCTGGCCTTCATCTCACAGAGATTCACCTGCCTCTGTGTCGTGAGTGCTGGGATTAAAGGCATGCACCACCATACCCAACACTTATCCCCAGCCCCTTATAATCTTTTTCTTTTGAGATAAGTTCTCAGTGAGTTGCCTAGACTCTCCTTGAATTTTCTTTGTAGTCCAGGCTGATCTTGAACTTATGATTTCTTCTTCTTTAGTTTCCCAATAAGTGGAGTTACATGCTTGCTCCACCAAGCCTGAGTCTGACCCTAAAGCCTGAATCTCATCAATACCCTAATGAATTTCTCATTTTTATTCTCTTCAAGTCATTCTTATGCTCCAGCCATAATTCATTGTCTAATATAGGAATTGATCTGGTATCCCATGTTTAACAAATACATCTGTAGCAGACTCAATCAGACAAAAACCCAGCCTAGAACTGGGGAAATGGGCAGAAGGCTCCAACCCTGGTAGACAAACCATTGGCAACTGATTACTGCTGTTTGAGGGAAAGTAGATCTTCTTTAAGGGAGAGACTCTAGAAAGGCTGACTAGACTCCAGTGGATGAACTTATGTGGAAGAACTTCTGGGTACAAATGTTTGATCAGAAAGGATTTAACATATATGACAAAAATCCATAAAATCTGTTGGGGGGATGTGTGGGATGCAATGGTGGATGGGGTTTAAATTTGATTAAGATCTATTACATGAAATACACAAAAACTCAATAATATATTAAAAATATAGAGTGTGGTTTCTGAATGTTTCCCAAAAATCTAATCGCCACTCAACTTCCTCATCTCATTAAATGGCATCATTATCTGTCTTCATTCCAAACCTTTTTACTAGCCTTACAGTCCACATGCAAAGCATTGGTCAAGTTCCATAGGTTCCACTTTAAAGCATAGTCAAAAATTTTAAAGTCCTTAATACTATCACAATAGCCAATCAGCCCCAGGACAGGCAACAATGTCCTAATTGTTCTTTTTAATTTAAAAAGTGCATGTATGATTTTATAAAAAGTTAGATAGAATCACAAATTTGCATATTTTGCTTAAGGTCCACAAAATTGGAATGGTATATTTTCATAATTTAATGGCACTCTTGTTTCACTAATTTGTATAGTATGCATTAGATGATGAAATTGTAATCTAAGGAATTTCTATAATCTCTACTAGAGAGATTTACTTATCATCATTTCTTCATCTGTGGACATCCTCATACTTCAGTATTCATAAATTTCTAGTTTTAGATGAATCATATTTAGAATTTTCCTTATTTGTCCAGTTGTGACTGTCAGCCTCTCATGGGTGATCAATAAATCCCTCAGAGCATTGGTTTTGTTTTTGTCTCTCATCATCTCATCCTTCCTTGTTTCCTGTATCTAGGACCAGTTTTTGATGCTTTACTAAAATCTTATGCCTTAACTGGCCAGGTTCCCACTCTCAGAGAGCCTTGTGCCATGCTGTCCTGCATCTAGCACACCACATTTTACTATAGCTCCAAATACCAAACTCAGTGTTTCTACCCAGAATTCTCACTTGTAGTCTTTCTCTGACAGGATACCCTTTCCTTTAGACTGTCTACATAGAAGACTTCCTCTTTTCTCCCAAATGGTCCTCATATCTCTGACTGCCTTTCCAAAATAGTAGTCCCTGTTTCTGCACCACAGCAGTCTGCATCCTGATCCTATCCCTTCTATTCTCCTAGAATACACACGTATCAAATCCTGTTCCATGTTTGTTAATTTGTTTCCAGTCTCCTGAATCTAAAAGGTTGGCTTTAGGAGGCTTTACACATCTCTTTTTCTTTGCAAATATTCCCAGAACCCAGAAAAATCAAATCTTGAAAAAATTACAGAAATCAGTGTATGTTTGTAATATAAGCAAATTAATAAAAAGGCATTATCTCAAACCATTACTGCTTTTATACATAAGTCATCTATAGCTATCTTAAGATTGCTTCTTATCGCTCTCCCTCCATAACTTATATACCTAAGTGTTTTCTCTAAGTATGACTCATAGTAATTCATTGTATATTTTAATCACTTGAAGGAGAGCAAACTGATTATAATAATTTATCCAAGTCTAATTTATCATCATCCATATCTTTCCCAGGAGGCGGGTCTCTCATGGATTCCATAGAGGATACTGGATGCTATTTCATGACCTTAAATCAGAAACTATCTTTCACTACATTTTAGCAATCAAATTAAGTAAGATTAAATTAAAATATAATTATACTTATTATGAAAGTGGAAAAGTATTTTAACCGGAAATTGAATTTTCTTATTATCTTAAGATAGACTATAACTGTTTCATCTTACATATTCCCTATAGGAATAATTCCTTTCATACTAAGTAGTTATATTACCTGATAGAATCATCACAAAAACAAAGTTAATTGCAGTCAACATAAATGAGAATAGTGGTCAGACAGATAGATAGAATGAGGGAGCAAGCAATCTATTGACAGATTCCACATAATTCCATATAAAAAATATTTTCTGAATTACTCAGCAAAGCATGACATTTCATTTTTCTTCCTGTCTAATGGCTACTGGCCACAGCCTAGGCTCTTTCTCTGCAGCTATATCCCCTTCTACTGTGTGGTTACTTTTAAGGAGTATGGTCTCCTTTTTTTCCTCTTCTGTTCAGTTTACAACTTGCTGCTATGGGATTTTTCTTTCTTCAGTTTAATAAAGTTGTCCTTAATTTTTAAAAATTTACTGAGGAAAACAAGATGCTTTTTTTCCCAATTTATCCACTGCTATACACTGAAATAAAATGACTCAGAGAGAACCTCACCAATTCTTGGTGGCATATTAACTATGCCATAAAGTACATTTCTATGGAGAAAATGGAAGAGGCAGTCAGCAAGCAGAGTAAGGCCTCTGTGTATTCTCAAAGGTGGGCCCTCTGATGGGTAAGCTATGAACATTTCTATGCCAAGTTCCAAATTCAAATATTGCTTATTTCTGTGCTGGTGAATCAACAGGTCTGATTCTCTTAAGAGAGAATCAGAAAGGAAAATAAGGAAATAAAGTCCCTGAATTGTTGGGTGGTTACATTCACATGCCTAAGCACTTCTGCGTGTCGTCATGAAGATGAATTATAACCATTAATACATTAACTTGCATAGGAAATGAGTGAACTTTTAGAATGAAATTATCCAAGAAAGCATTGATGTCTATACACAGCCCTCATATATGTGACCTCCTGTGTGTCATTTGACGTTTTCTGTTAATCAGACATTTTCACATAACTTAATCTAGGAGTTCTTGCTGCAGATTGTATCCGAAATGCTAGACAAGGTGAATCATCTGACAGGGCAATTTGCTATGAAACCAATTGACTGAGAAGATTCATGAAACTTTTCAAAGGTTAAGGTATTACCGTTATCAAGAGCACTTGTACTGTAAAGTAGACTGAACCAGTTTTTCAGATGGTGCTTCAGTGGAAACACATGACACATCTCATTTGAACCTGCATTTGGCAAAAGAAGAATACCAAACTTAGTTTAAAATACAGAATAATTCATGCAGTGTAGTCAGATCCAAATCAAGATGAATAAGATGTCTAATATATGCTATACTCCGGGGTTTCAAAAAAAAAATCGTTATCAAGAACTGCTGCTTTCCTCTAAGGAAGTTTTGCTTTCATATGGGAATACAGCTACAAGATAGTGTTACTGCCTTCACCAATGAAAAATGTCACTATTACTCAGATATTACCAAAACACTTCAGGAAATTAAAGATGATTTACAAACAAGTGATAGCCCTGTTTGTATCCAAAGAAGGGAAAACCTTTGCTGAGTTTATAAAATCTAAGACTAAAACTAAGGATTAATCTTAAAGATTATCTGTAAATTAGTCATTTTATTCTTAGTGCAGATGAATTACCATAACGGCAGAAGTGTATAAGTATGCAAATAATTTCCATTGCTTTCTAGTAAATTTTAACTCACCACTACTTTTTAATATCTTAAAAAACAGAATCTCATGTATCCCGGGCTGGCCTCAAATACACTACACAGTCAAGAATAACCTTGAATTTCTGATCCTCCTGCCTCTAGCTCTTGAGTTCAACTTCTCCCAGTTTATGTGGTACTAGACCTGGGAGCCAGGGTGTCATGCATGCTTTGCAAGAATTGTTCCAATTCAGCCACCTCCCGAATCCTTTTTATATTTTTTTTGATTCTCAAAGAACTTAGACTGGTGAAAATAAATATGACTTGGTATGTGCTAAGCCCTTATTTGATGTTACAAATCTGAAACAGTCCAATGTCTTTTAACTGTCTGGAGCTAGGTAAGTTTTATTCTACCATATTTCCCACCAGTAAATTAAGTTTATTTAATGCTTACATTGAAACAATATTTATTATTTATTTTCCAACAGCACTGGTTTTATCTATAAACATATAACAGTAATCAAACGCTAAAAAAAATTAAAATTTATCCCCACACTTTTCAATTTTATAGTCTATAGGAGGCAACTCTTGATCAGACAACCACAGGAATAAACAGTGAATAGAAAAAGCAATTCCATTAAGAAGTACGAAGAAGTGATTGGAGCCCAAAAGAATGGATTTCAAAAGTGTATTGAATCCATTGGGAAGAATCATTAGGAAATGGGTATATAAGTTTGTACTTAACAATGGGTTAATTTGGTGCAGAAAGGAAAGAAGACCTTTGGGGATGGAAATTGTATTTAGAAGACATACTGGTGAAATGATGCAGCACATTTTCTAAGAATTGAAATATTACTATGTTTCACTTAATTTTCCCCTCCCTTTTCTTGGGAGACCCACAACCTCGCCTTCTGAGACCCCAGGGCTGATAAACTGGCATAAGACCTTCTATTAGGATTTTGCATATTTTATGTGACATTTGGGAGGGGGTGACTTACAAAGACACAGATTCTTATAGGCTTTACCTTTTCCATATTTGAAATGTGTGCGCCATCCCCCTCCTGCCCCTGGTCTCCCTTGCTTGCCATTTGCCTGTGCTCAATATAGCTGCTGTGCCATCCCTTGCTCCCAGTGTGCTCCTCATTGTCCATGCTTATCCTGGATCAACTCCATCTTTTTGAAGGAACTTCCAAGTTACATACTTCCAATATAGCTAGAAATCAGAAGGAAAGGAAGAACACGATAGGCAGGAGATGCTAGCAGGGTCAGTCATGTGGAATCTTGTCTCACACAAGGACATTTCTGAAAAGGGGCACCCTGCTCATACCTGCAAAGGTAACACATTATACCGAATGCAATGTGGAGAATAGTTGAGAAGAAAGGCAGGATGGTTTAAGAGTGATGAAATCACCTGAAACAATTGTACCACACATATACACTAAGAATGAAAGGGTGATAACATGGAAAAAATGTATAAAAATTAAAGCATAGATTTAATTGTCGATTTGATGGTAAAATTTGATAAGAAATATTATGCATAGTTATATTTTTACCCAAAATAGTTATTTATGCTATTTACTAGAATATGAGTTAAATTATGGGTATACTAATTTGTGGACATCTTTAAATTACACAATGGACAAACTGGAAAGATGGCTCAGCCGTGAAAAGCACTAGCTGCTCTTGGAGAGGACCGGGGTTTGATTCCCAGCACCCACATAGCAGCTAACAACTGTTTGTAACTCCATTTCCAGGGGCTCCAACACCTTCTTCCGACATCTGAGGATATTTTATGACATGTGTATACTTAGGCACATGCAGGCAATATACTCACACACAGAAAATGAAATTAATAAATAAAATATATATATAAAGAAATACAAGTATAAATCAAAGTGTTGGATACCTGCATATGAATAACAGAGAAAAATCACGGACTATATATACAGTAAGTTCAGTAAGATGCTAACTTAAGACATAAGCCGTCTGTGGAGGACTAGACAAGAGACACAATGGCAACATGTGTTAAAGTTTTGAAGAAATCGAGCTCATTAATGGTCATAAAAAACGAGTGATCTGTGAGGCAAAGCATCAGAAGTCAGAGTTGAATGTCCAGAATAGTTTTAGAAGTTCAGTTAGAAGATACGAGAAGAAAGCACTGCTAGGGTAAGTAGGCTACCCTGACAAAGTACCATAGAATGGGCTACTCAACCTCATGCACTAGAAAGGGTTCCAGAGGCTGAAGTTTGGGATGAGAGCATACCAGGGTGTGAGGGCTGGTGTGTGTCCTGGCTGCTACATGGCCTCCTTCCCACAGTGAGTTCATCTGTGGAATGCAGGCAATCTGCCCCTTCTCTTCTTATAAAGCCACTAACCACATCAAGAGGACCCCAAATTCATGACATCATCTAACACAATTAACTTTTTGAAGAACTACTCCAAATTCTATGTAAGGTTAGGACAACAATTTATGATTTTGGATGGTAAGTCATCCAGTCTATAGTACAAAGTTTTAGTAAGACAGTTGCTATATGCTTTTAATACTGGCAAGAGATGAAATAAATTAAGATCTAGCTACATGAGTTAGTGATGATCTTGGGAGGAAAAGTCACATGAGAATGACTAGGGATGAACAAGGAACAGGAGAAAGAACTTGGAGTGATATAATATTTGACACTCATTCAAAGTCTGTCAGTGACTGAGAGGAGACAGAAGAGTGTAGCCTATGAGTGGTGTTCATGTTTAAAGACAATTAAAACTGAGGGGGAGAGATGGCTCAGCTGTTCATAGCATTGGCTGCTCTTCCGGAGGACCCTGGTTCAGTTCCCAGCACTCCAATTACAGGGCATCTTATGCAATCTCCCGGCCTCTGTGGACACTGAATGCATGGGTGTATGTATATAAATGTAAAATAAAATGAAAAAAAAATAAGAAAAATAGAGGTAAGTTCAGAAGCTGTTGATGCTTTGAAGCTTTTAATTTTAATTTCTTAACTGTTGAGTTATCTCTCCAGCCCTGCTTTAAAGCTTTTAAAACACTGGCTGTTCTTGCAGAAGACCCGGGTTTGAATCCCACTACCCACATGGCAGCTAACAACTGCCTGTAACTCCAGCCCCAGGGGATCCAACAGCCTCTTCTGACCTCTGCGGTCATTGCACGACACAGGTACACTTACCTACATGCAGGTAATATACGAATACACATTTTTAAAAAATCTAATTCAATCTGAAAAACTCATACTGTAAGTACTAGATGATGATGAAACTTTGCTTCTCATGGAATATTGAATTCCATCAGTCAGTAAGCTCTGACAAATCATCTCTGCCTTCTGCATTACACTGGGAACCACAAGGCCTCAATTATAATAAAGGTAGAAATAGGAACTGAAAGGGTAGGAATACTGTGACCTTCTCAAACTCAGAGCCACTGATTATTGTTCTAGAATTCAAGCACCTGCTTTTCCTGTCTTCCAGTCTGCCACACAGCTACCTTTCTGGTCTCTTCTTCAGTCATATCCCTCTACTACACTGCCAGGAAATTTATGCTTCTTCCCATTCGTGAGTACTTTAAGTACACTCATTCAGAGCCTTTGTACCTGCTTGCTTTCTTCTTGGAATATCCATAAGACAAATTCATTAACTTTCTGTAACTTATTAATCAAAGGTTATTATGTCCTGGAGGATTTTCTTCACTTACCTTACCACTCACATACATTCTCCGCCATTTTTCTTACATTAAAATGTTTTATTTATTATTTTTATAATTTATGTGTATGAGTGTACTGCTTGCATGTATGTAAGTGTGCCCATGTCATGCATCAAGGGCATTGAATCCCCATGGAACTGGAGTTATGGACAGTTGCTAGCTACCATATGGGTGCTATAAACAAAACCCAGGTTCTCTGCAAGAACAGCCAGTGCTCCTAACCTCTGAGTCATGTCTCCAGACCCTTTCCCACATTTCTCACCCTGTGAGAGACTATGACATTTATTATTATTTTCTTGCTCATAAAACTCCATTAACAAGTATTTATGGAGCAGAACAATAAATATCGATTTTATACCTCACCTGTAGCACAAAAAAGACATGCTATGGACACATTTTAAACAAACTAATAAAAATCTTGAAATATGCAAATCAGTGTTTTGCATTAGATTTTTACTGATAATGTCCATCACTTAAATATTTGTGTGTGTGTGTGTGTGTGTGTGTGTGTGTGTGTGTGTATGTTTTAAATTAAAAGTAGGATTGGAGAGATGACTTAGCTGTTAGCTCAGAGAACCTGAGTTCATTTCTGAGCACCTGTGTCTGACATCTCACAACCATCTATAACTTAAGCTCCCAGGGTATCCAATGTCTCTAGCCTCCTAGGGCACAAGCATTCAACACATACACATACACACACACACACACACACACACACACACACAGACACACACGCATGCACCCACACACTTAAAAATAATAAAAAATAATTAAAAAATAAAACCAAATTAGTGTATAAGGAGAATTAAAACAGCATAGTCTAAAACACTTTTGTTATAGGCTGGCCTGATTTAGTGAACACATGTAGAATAAATGTTCTTAATTGACATGCAGCTTCATAAGTATCTGTAAATGGACTTCAAAGTCACTGTATTATTAATAAATGTGTAAGTAAAGAGTATATTTTGCCATATTTAATAAGATGATTGTCTAATTTGGCAATAAGAACATTTCTAATATGTTTCATCATTTTGAGGTGCTTACCTCAAAATAATTGTTCTTGTTTGTCTGCCTTGATAAGACTGGACATGTAAAAAGCCTACTCTCATAGTGTACATCATAGTGTGTGCATTTATTCATGTGGCTAAACGAATATATCTTAGAATAAAATGATACATAGTTCATATTTATAAAAATTACTTCTACCATGACTCACTTTTAGTATTTAGTACACAAATTTAATATGAATATTTATATTTATTTGTTGGTATATTTGATATTCTTTCCATGTATTTCTTTATATATTGAAACTCCTTAGCTTAATTAGCCTTTTGGATATATAAAATTCACATTATCGCTATACTTAGTTAAGGATTTGGGGGAAATTTGGTTTTAAGTTACAAGCAAAAATAAAGCATAATTATCTCCTTTTAAAACAGAGTATTGGAATAAATTGTATAATTTTCATTTAAATTATCATTTATTTCCACTAGGTATTTCTGAATTCACAGTTATTGCCACCACAATAAAGGTTATTGTGAGGAGCTCCAGATTCATGTCCAGGATGGAATATTAAATGTACAATTTTCATTAAATTAGGATTCATAACTCTATGGGCGTGAACACTCTAAACATGGTGACCTGTAATTCTTCATAAGCACATGCACTATAAACTGCATTATTTCTGAAGCATATGACTTACATATTGCATTGAACTTTCACTAATTAAGGGGTGTGCATGGGCATTTATGCATGTGTGTGAGTGTGTGTGTGTGTGTGTGTGTATGGTGTGTGTGTGGTGTATGCACATGTGTGTTTCCATGAATATGCACAAAGGCTATAAGAGGACATGGAGTGACTTGCTCCATCATTTGTACTTTATTCCTTTGTGAATGGTTTTGCTGAACCTGGAGCTAGATTGGCTGCCAATAAACCCCAATGATCTTCCTATTTCCACCTCTCATAGTGCTGGAGTTACAGGGGCATATGTGATGAAGCTTTTATGTAATCCTGGGAATTTGAACTCATTTCCTTATGTTTATGCAGTAAGCACGCTTACCCCCAGAACTATAATTTCAGTCTTCTCAAGTTTCCAAATTAACAGAGAAACTGCTGTTTCTATTATTGTTCAATAATCCCAAAGACTGATGTACTAGTATATCAACTCTAGTGAGGCTTTGTGTGTACTCATTAAATGTGTGATCTGGCACAACAATGCACAGCCTAATGAAGCACCACCACAAGCAGAGGAAGGGAGCAGCACCACCAACTGACACTGGAGACTCTAAACGCCAGAGGCTATAGAAGAGCAAGAAGAGCCCAGGCAAGTGAAAAAAAATGAGAGCCTGTAGCTGAGGTCAGGAAGCACACTGGGAAACATCATTTCCAGGACGCTTTGTGCCCATATGCTTCAAGAATATGTTCCTATGATAAGAGTTCTACAAAAATGTTCATGAAAATCAAATGGTAAAGTGTAGAGATGGAAAAACTTGGAAATCATGATATGCATTCTCTGTTGGATTCCCGGTACCACATTAGCTATTTTCTGGGGTGAAAAAAAAGTGCATACAAATGAATAATTTTACTGTCTGAAATAAATTCTTTAAAAGCCAGAAGAGAGTGACTCTATAGAAATTAAATGTTGGACACTATTCACAAGTTCCTAACTGAGTGGATTTCATTTTAGGAGATCCAAGCCATCCCAGTTGTACAAAGTATTGACATAGTAAAAGGATTGCCAGACTAATCTGTGAAAGGTAAGGTCAATGAGGAAAATGTCTGAAAAGCATTAATATCAGCAACAAGCAAAGGAAAAAGATATTTATATCTTAAACTCACTCTTACAGGATCCTGAACAGGACTTGTAGGAAAATACTCATGATTAATTTTAGTTGCTGATAGTAATTTTCTTCCATTATAATTTTTAAAAATCATTCATTTTTTTCAAAGGTCAAAATTTCTTCTCAAATGGTCTTAAACAAATCTTTCTCTTATAGTAGAATAAAGGGATATAGGTTTGAGTATAAATATGTTTTCTATAATTGTATTTTTATTTCAAAAGTCATAATATTATGTGATATTTTAGACTAATCTGACCAACATGGTAGTGTACTCATAATGAGTGTTACAACATTATTTATTTATTAGATATCCAATTAAGAAGTTCAACACATTAAATATGTTCTGGAAAGATTTCCATGAAGAATGATTAAGCATTATTAAATGAAGAGAAAGCTAAATTTCATTGAACTGGTTGTCTGTCTCATGACCTCTTCCATGTCTGGAGTGGTTACTTATAATTAAAGTTAAAGAAATAACTGACCAGTAGCCCTGAAGAGTCAGAAAACTGACATGTTTATATGTATCCAGAAGGAGCCATCTCTGCAGTCTATGAGCCCACTTTTCTAGGAATCAGCTCACTTCTCTTCAACACTAGTATATATTACACACACATATAAATATATGTATATAATACTTGTTTTCTAACATAAAGACACACATAATTTCAAGGAGCAAACAATAAAATCTAATTATTTAGAAAAGATGGTGTTGAAACATGTTTTGAGCAAACACATTTTTTGTTTATTTTTCAGGCTTTCATGAATTTATATAATGTTTGTTAAACATATATTTTTGAAAATTGTTAATGCAAGAATTCAAAACACAAATAAACAAAGCAGTAACAAAAGAATGTGGTAATTGCTAACACATTCATGAATTTAAACTATAATCATAAAATGAATATTAAAGTCTGGGGAGATATCTTGATCTGTACTGTATGCGTTTCAAGCATGAGGACCAGAGTTCAATCCTCAGAACTCATATAAAAAATCTGGTGTGATCATTTGTGATTGGAATTCAAGTGTTATGAGGTTTCCTAGGGCTCACTGGCCAGCTAGCCTAGCCTGCTTGGCAAGATTCAGGCCAAGACCTGTTCTCCAAAACCTAGGCAGTAGGTCCTTGAGGAAAAACAACAGTTAAACTCTGGTTTCCACAAATACAGGCCCACACACATGCATATACACCCCTGTGTCCCCAGGAGCCTTGTTTCTCTGAGGGGCAGGGCCTTCTGTGGAGAACGGACTGTGGAGAGTTAGCAGAGGAGGGAGGGGCTTTTGGCTGCCATCTTGGGACAGAAGTGGTGGGGCACCATGGAAAGGAATGACCCCAGTGTTTTGCTGGCACAGACATGAGAGGAAGCATTTACCCACCCGGGGTGAGACCAAGGGCCCACAAGGCATTAACAAAAGCTAATGGTGACTCTGGATGGGACGCGGAACCAATCTGGAACAGCAGGCTGGTTTGCCTTTGTAAGTTACTCTATTTCTCCTCCCCAGGATATAAACTATGAAATATTCAGATAAAGATGTGCTATGTGGTTTGTCAACCCACGCCAAGGGCAAGGGACCCTAGAAAACTCGGGTGACAACCCCCCACAAAAATGAAGATTACTATGACTTTTGATGGAATATAGAAACAAAATGGTAAACATGCCAGGTGGCAGAAATAGAGGTAATTCCTAGTGCATACTTCTAAATTATAAGTCAATAACATTGCAAGTGGTAACCAATAAACTAAAAATCCTACGAATGTCATATTATTGCTGAGTTGTATTAGACCACCTGAGATAGTCAAAGTAAGCCTGAGGCAGGAAAGAAACAAAATTAAGTCATTCATCTTTTTACTAATTTGGTCATAAAACAGATGGACTCATAAAGGACTCCTTTGAAATAAAATATACCAAGCACTCTCCTGATGTCGAAAGCCATTTAAGTCTAAAATGACTATTTATGATTCATAATTCAAATGTTAAAATTTTTGTATTTCATTTGGAAGGATCCCTACTGATAATCAAAGCAAATATTTGGATATTTTCAATGATGCTTCCCCAAATATATGGCATATCAATATATTTTAATTGATGCATGGAAATTGTATATATCTATAGATTATTATCTGATACTTGATTTATATTATTTGTTTATATTACGTGGGGTTTTATGCATTAATTAATGCTCAAGCCAGAGTATATATTCCCTTTGACCATTTATAATTTCTTTATAGTGACAGCATTCAAAGTTCACATTGAAATCAAGTTTTCACAGTGTTGACTAAGCTTAATCCCAGCATCAGGCATGTCGAATGTAAAATAGAATCTGAAATCCAACATACATACACACACATACACACACACACACATACACACACACATATATACACACATTCATTTACACACACACACAAGCACACACACATAGAGACACACAATAAAATACAGACACTAACACACATCATTGGAATTGCAAGTAAAGGAATGAATGTGTACAGACACAAAAGTTTGAATGAGAAGGAATGTTGAAAATGGCAGAAACTTTGTTTTGTTCTCATCCTTCATGAGCATTGCTATTGATGGGAAACCCCAATGAAAGGAAGAACAGTCACCATAATGAGATAAACATTTCACACGCTTATGATGTTTTTTATAATGATTAATTAATTAGCTAGCAAATAAGGGCAAAATGGCTAATTGTGTACAATGTTAAAAGAAATAATTTTTCTAATGCATTTACATTTAAAAAACATCAGATATAAGTTACCAATTATCAAAAAAAAATGTATGGCATAAAATTTCCCATTTTAGGGGCTAAAGATATGATGTAGAATTTATGGGCACTATCTACTTTTTCAGAGGATCTGAGGCCAGTTCCTAGCACCCATATGGTGGCTCCCAATTCACAGTGACTCCAGTTCTAGGGAATCTGTAGGTACCAGGCATGCACATGGTGCATGTACATGCATACAAGCAAAACACTCATACACATAAAATAAAAGATAAATTATATTTTAAATTTTACCACTTCAGTCATTTTGACTATATTCAGTGGCAATCAGAACATTCACATTATTGTGCAATTTTTACTACTGTCCATTTCCAGAAGTTTTTTGGCATATGTATTTCCCTAAAGTAGTGAAAACAAGCATTGGAGCAGATACCTGTACACCTATGCTTGGTGTAGCATTATCGCAATAACTACATGGCAGAGGAGATCCTGGAGACCACTGATAGCTGATCAGGTAAAAATAATGTGGTACAAGCATACTATGGAAGAGGATTCCACTTTTAAAAGGATGAACATTCTGATACATTGCAAGCAGATGATTGGGCCTTTAAAACATGCTATATGAAATGAATAGGTCACCAAAGGTCAAATATTATAGTGTTCTCCTTACTCTTAGAAGAATCCTACAATTGCAAAATCCGTTAAAATGAAAATAGATTAGTATTTGTAGAAAAATCGGTGGAGGGAAAAGATGGTAGTTACATTATGAAGAACAAGGCTCAAGAAGACAACGAAATGCTGTGGAAATGAATGTTGACAACTGCATAATAGCCCAAATGCTCTTCACCACATGATTGAACAATTGGAAATGACTAAAATGTTGCCATACCTATTCTATCAGAAAGACAGAGACAGATAAAGACACACGGAGAGACTAACAGAAGCATGGGCAGGAAAGAACAAGTATACTATAGATTCCTCTTAAATATCAGGCAAATAAAGCAGCTCTCTATTCTTAGTAACAGGGAGAATTTATTTGTTTTTGTTTGATGTGTTTTCTCCACTGAGATTGCAAATACTTCCTCCAAGATGACCTTCCCAATGTTAATCTCCTTGTCTCAGGTGTGTAAACGTCCATTTGACAGCAGTGTTTCAAGTAACTAGACATCTTACAAAGGTAATATATCTAAGCTGGGCTGGTGGTGCTGTCCTGTAATCACAGCCACTCAGAAGACTTAGAAGGCAAGTCCAAGACCTACCTGGGCTACACCTCAAGTTTGAGAACTACGTGGACAACTTTTTGAGACCCTGTGTTAAAGCAAGAAGTGAAGATAAAGCCATGGGTTCAATCCCCAATACTGAGAAAAAATAAGCACACATTTTTCCTACTCCCAGATTAGTCTCTCAGATAAAGTTCTTTCTTTCTTAAAAATGATCTTGTTTTAGGAAGATCAGCTCTTCTTCATCTAGCAGCAATCAGTTGCCAACATTCCTTCAGACAAGATTGAGGTCTGCTGTTCATTTTCCCAGTTCTATGTGGATTTTTGTGTACCTGAGTTTGCATGGGACTTCTGTATGCTGACACTGTTGCCATAGAATTCTATGAGCAGGTTCCCAGGAGCTTGTAGGACTCTGTTTTTCAATGTTCATGCACCTCTTCCCTGGCTCTTACAATCTTTCTACCCCCTCTTCTGTGATGGTCCCTGAGTCATGGGTGGTGAAGTTCATAAAACAAGAGACTCTAGATAGGCTGATTAGACCTCAGTGGATGGACTTGCACTGGGGAACATCTGGTGACAGTAATTTAACACAAATGGACTTTAAGAGGGATGACAGAGTATATGGGCTTCAGTGCGGGGTGAGGTTATGGGAGGGTGTGGGTGGGGAAGGATATAAAGATGATTAAAGATTGTTTGAGGTGTTATGCATGAATGAGTACATAAAGATTCAATAAAAACAAATTTTTTAAAAAGTGTCTTCTGATTTTCCAAAAAGATAATTTTATCTGATAAACTTTTGGAAATAGATATCTTTAAAGAACTGAAAAGAAAAAGGTATTGCAAGATAGAAAAATCCTTTTCCCGTGTGGACATAGTTTATTGCCTGTAAGATGAAAAAGAACATCTATTTTTTTTTCCTCATAGCACATTTGCTTTTCCTACACATTATGAATATCTAAATCTAGATAAATAAACATGTGAGGAATAATTGGCTTTATCCTTTGTCAACCAAATATACACTATGGTTTTAATTTCTTATTCATCTTTTAATAGAAATGTCCAATTGGGGTTTAAATCCTTTTCCCAACTTCTCTTTTATCTTGTTTCTAATTATCAAGCCTAATTGCTCCAATCTTGTAAGAGCTTGTGAACTTTAAAAAATTGTTTTCTTTAATTATGTTTCTTTCATGAAACAAAATGCTGCCTAACAAAAGTTAAATCTGAATAGATAGTTGTCTTACAGGGGCAAAAGAGGTAAATTCAAAAATTTCTTTAACTAAAATCTGATTTTTATAAAATATTTTTAAAAGTCAATTTTCAATGTGGCTTAAAAGTCATGCTGATGTAAAAGAGCTTGCAAGAATTTTCAAATAACACATAAATATTCCACTGTTGACACTATGGCCTGATCATTTTGAATTTTCATAATTTACCAATGTGCACGACATCAAAAAAGTAAACAAGTATTGTTGAATATTTTACATTCACATTTTCTTCCCTACATACAAATGTGGAACTCAAATTCATTTCTTCAAAAAAAAAAAAAAAAACTCACAGTGATAAGCAACTTAGTGATGAGTTAGATATCTTTTCAGTAGATAAGTTCATACACAGATGGGTTCAAAATTGCACAATAAAAGTATATGCTTGCTTTTAAATGATTTTAGTGAATATATGTGTGTATATATATATATATATATGATTTGTGCATAGTATAATCAAATCTATAGAGTTAAGAAATAAACTTCATCTACCCAAGGCTCAGGGACCATCGCGGAAGGGGTGGGGGAATATCATTTCTCTTTCAGCCTTTTCAAGAAATACTTAAGGAACATCCACCCTGTCCTAGGCTTGACACTGATCCAGACAATACTCAAATAAAGAATCACTTCAAGGGCATGACAAAGGTCTGTTAGAGGCTAAGAAGGATAAAGGAACAGAATATAATTAGTTATCTAACGCTATTAATAAATCATAGTTTACAATAAATGCATTACCATAAAACATTGAAGCTTATTTTTGAAAGAATGAAAATCTGGCATTTTATAAATTTGGGAAAGAAAATTTAAAACAGAAAATAACCACCACTAAGATTATTTCTTAATCTTTTTGTAGCTAGGAATAATTTCATTAACATCAATAAGGCAGCCACCTCATTTTTGATATTTCTGTTGCTGCTCAGCCGTGCACATACCAAGACAATCTTTTGTTTCCCTGTAACTCAGATTGATTTTGGGGGTTCCCTCCGAGTTCCATGAGTCTGTCAAGTTTTCCTGGATTCTACAGTCTAAATGAGAGTTAACATTAATACAGCACTTACAAATGGCAGATTCTGCTCTTTGCATTTTAAATGTACTTACTTAACCCTTTGAAAGTCCTGAGAAAGTGCCATTGTGATTATTCCCTGCACAAAGAGCTTCAAAATGTAATGTAGAACAAGCTTATATGACAGAGTGATTGGAACTGGGTAACATATTCCCCAAAACATATAAAGAAATAAAGATATGTTGCCTAAAATGTAATTTCAGGGAAAAGTAGTGCACAGCACAAGTAAAACTGAGTTGTTTCAGTTGAATAAGGACTACTGGGGTGAGCAGCAAAGAAGCCTGGATACTTCCCTTCCTCCTCCTGGTCCACATTCTTTCCTTGCCCTCTTTTCTCCGCCTCCTAATTATCCTATTCTGAGAAGCGAATTAAAATCGGACAAAATAAATTAGTTTTAATTAAAGTTATACCATGTTGAGTCTATAATGTTGGAAAGTATGTATGTTAACCTTTGCTTAAAAAAACAATTATCTTTCATATATAACAAGAGGCCAAAATTAACAAGCCTTATTTTGCAGAGAAAGGATAAATATGAAGATTCTCCTTGTCAGAATGAAAGATGAGTGTTATGCTGTGGTTATGCTTGCTACACTGTAATTACTTTCTCAGCAGTACATTAATTAGTCACCCCCAGTAGTCTAGAACTCTTTGATGCTAGGTAATGAGAATAATAATAGATCTCTACCAAGCCTCTGGAAGCTCCCACAGGCATCAAGTGTTCTAACCTGTATTGCATAT
>NW_008360303.1:5908913-5937167 GCF_000622305.1 Nannospalax galili
ACAGAGCTAAGCCAGAACCCTCATAGTCAGCATATCACAGTTTCTTTTGCTTACAAGAGCAACATCTATGAGAGTAGTAAGACACTAATCCAGACCATTGCTGGTGAAGAATGGATTGGCTTAAGTACTTTCTCTACAGGAATAATCTGATGCCAGCTGTTGCCTGCTGGGTTGCAAGGGGCACATAGCCTAGGGTTGAGAATACACTTAGCAAAAAAGAGATAGTATTCATTTTCTGTAAAAAAGAAAATGTCAAGATCTCTTCTCAAGCCAGTCATAATTTTCTGAAGATAATACTATTTTATATAGGGTACTATAATGATTCATAGAAATATTAATTGAAAACTAAACTTTGTATACTATAGCTTCATAACATATGTATGTAGAGATACACTAATACTACTTGTTTAAATTTTGGCATTTTTATCCAGTTATTTTCTTTTATAATATCCTGTGTGCATTAGTTTTTGGTAACGTCACACAAACCAGGGACACCTGGGAAGACGGGCTATCAATTGAGGAACTACCTCCATCAGAATGGCCTGTGTACATGTCTGTGGGCATTTTATTGATGTAGGAGTGCCCAGCCCACCATGGGCAGTGTCATCCCTCCTGGGCAAGAGGTCATGGGATGTATAAGAAAGGCAACTGAGTAAACCAGGGAGAGCATGGCAGTAAGCAGCAGTCCTCAATGGCCTCTGCTTCAGTCTCTGCTTCCACATTCCTGCCTTGAGTCCCTGCCCTGTCTTCCATTCATGAGGACTGTTACCTGTAAGCCAAATAAACCCTTTCTCCCCCTGGTTGTTTTCGGTCAAGAGTTTTATCACAGCAACATAAACCAACCAAGAACATGTTCTCACAGAGGTTCCCTTGGTTTGTGGAAAGTGACCAATTTCCTGGGAGGATGAATATGCTAATTATAATGCCAGAATGGCAGGTTACCTCATAATATGCACAGTCTGTAAGAAAAGACCAAAGTAAGCTGATCCATGTCATACTGGGCTGTGTCTCATGATTTTCTGAAACGTGGGGTTTGGAAACCTGGATTTTAAAGATTTTTCCCTTTTTCTTTTCTTGCCAACAAGTGCAGTTAACACCTGTGCCACTTTGGTCTGCCAGCACTGTCTATAGAGCACTGAGAGTAAATAATCATGTGAGATTAGAGGCATTGACTAATATTCATACTATATTTTATCTATAAAAAAATCAAATTCATTCCATAGATGGTAGGTCAAATTTCAACTTAGAAGCCTTATTTTCTCCCAAAATCATATAGTATCAAGAAATTTCTTATTAACATAAGAAAAGAAAAATATAATGAATATGAATATCTTCTGTTATTTTCAGTACTTTACCACAAAATTTCTATGAAGTTTTCTCAGGATGAAGTTCAACTTTGCAGCAAAGAAGCATGTGGTGTTTGCTTGAGCTACTCAGAGAAGTGTTCCAAACACACTGTTTGTTAACATTGATGCTACAGATATTGAGGAGGTCTGCCCATCGGGACTGCCTCAAAAAGCTAAACTAGTCGTGACTGGGCCTCCTTCCTACCTATTATCTGTGTCCCAGGAGAAGCAACAGAAAGATTCAGAATGCCTTCCTTCAGAGATAAGTACCATGCCTAAGAATGCAACAGAAAGCCTTCAAGGGAGAGGGAACTGCAGCCAGTGCAGTCATTCCGAATAGCGTGTAAAACTGCTATTTAAATATAAAAGATTAATCACTATTAGATATTTGTGTTCCTTAGTATTATAAAACACTAGCATGGCTCTTTATTATTATAAACGAAAACAGAGCTAGGCCAAGGCAGAGAATAATACTTGATTTTAATCAGTGCACAAAATAGGTTCCCAGGTTCCAAATATGAAATTCTCTGAGTTACCTTGACTGACTGGAGACAGAGCTGTGAGAAACATATGTAAACAGACAGACTGCAGCACTGTGGCTCAGGGTTCCAGTTTATGAGTGTGTAAGCAGCATGTGAGTGTGAGTGCAGGTGCACTTCAGATGTGGAAGTTCAGATGATGCTCTCCTAGACGGGACTAGCCTATGCTACCTTCCCTTTCTCTTGTAATCTTCCTTTGACATAGTGATCACATCACCGTCATATAATTCAAATCAAATTAAGTTAATGACAAAAAACAAGGTCACTATTTTTCTTTCCTGACTTCTTAGGTTATTCTATATATGCTGCCTATAATTGAATCGCAAATGAATATACTTATTGATACTACTAAGTTGCTATAATATCCTAAATGTCTGCTTTGTTTCCAAGTAATCGGAAAGGAATCTAAAAATGTTCCAACACATGGCATCTGAAGTGCAATCTGAGGCAGACAGGAATTTTTTTCAATTCACACTCCTGAATTAAAGGGACTAAGGTCCTCTTTGATTGCAGTGCCAACTAAGCCTGACTTTGCCCTTTTACAATGTCGTTGCAAGTTATCAGGATGAACAGTGATCTCCAATGTCAAGCACCCACTTTATCTGCTGTCTTTAGTATGCACAAATGGTTCTTGTTGAAATTACTAGATTGTGGGATTCGTTAGTACTTTGCCTAGGATTACTTAGACATGCTGGAAGGTTCTAGTGTGATTTAAGAGCTGAGGGGAGGCCCTGCTTTCAGCAATTCTAACTTGTTAATAGATGATAATAGTATATTAATAGGTATCTTTCCTGCTATGGTTTGAAGTCCCCCAAAGGTCTATGTAGTGAAAGCTGGATGTCTGCCTGTGGTGCTCTGTGAAGTCTTTTGTAGAGAGGAGGAACCTAGTGGAGGGACATTAGTTTCAAGGAGGTACCCCTGTAAGGATATTGGGTGTGTGGCATTTTCTTTGTTTCTCTGTTGCCATGAGAATGGGCCTTATCTTCCTGATCCTGCTACCATGATGCTCTGTCAATATAGACTCAAAATGCTGGAGCTATTTCACTGTCTGACTCCTGTGAAACCATGAGACCAAATAAAACTTCCTTCTTAAGAACTTATTTTGTCAAGCGATGGAAAGCTGACTTACTCATATCTTAAAACAGTATCCTGAAATGGAGTTTGAGAAATTATGGTATAGGGCTTTTTCCTCTGCTGAAATTCAAATTGGCTACCACACTAAATTTTATTTTACTAGGTATAAGTTTGATTTATCCAGTAATTCCTTAATATATTTGAAAAGAGAAAATGTTAAAAACATTAGGAAATTCTTGGCCTACTGGGTAGTGTTGTTTGGGCACAGTCTAAGGAATCGCTGAATCAGGAGAGGAAGGGACTGATTGGCTGGGAGTGTGATAACTGAAAGCACATTTGAGCAGATAGTTGATTTATTGATGCTAAGGAAGTTAATAGCTTTTCTCTATGTTTTACTTGTTCTTAACATTTTTCTATCTACTAAAATTTTATACAATATGTGATAAATTATAAAAAAGTTAAAATTTGGAGATTTTAAAAATGTGATATTTAGCCTTGAGTTTTGCAACCTTGGTTTCTCTATTGCTATTACTTACCATGATGGTTTCCTGAGGTGGCATTGAATCCAAAATAAATTTCTCTTGGATATCCTGGAATTTCATAGTTTTGGTTTGGTGTCTACTGAATTCTGGCTCCCTACCTTAATTCATATGTTAAAGCCTAACCCCTCTGTGCAGAATGTGGACTGTATTCAGATACAGATCAAAGAGTTACTGTATTAAAAGGAAGCCATTAGAGTCAGCTATAATCCAACATCACTGTACTTATATGAATAGCTCAGGATGTAGACACAGAGATAAGTGAATGGAGATGCATTGCTGAAGGACCCTTTGCCTGTTGTAATTTATAATGACAACTCTAACACGATAACACGTGTTTAGCTGTAACTACCACAAGGTGCTTGCCACTTGGCTCTCTGGAGCTGAAGTTTTCTCTGCTCCTGAGCTACAGAAGGCAGATGAACCCGAATGAACAGACACTACTGTCCAATGGCTTCCATTATGAGTTTAACCTGAGGTTACTCAAGTGAGAGCCAGCATAAGATCTGCTGAGATCCAGAGGAGAACTGCTCACTCAGAGTCTGTTCTCCCATCAGTCTAAAACTGGTGAGATTTCTGTGAGCTGTTCATCTCCTGCAGGTGCTTCTCTATCCCCTGAGTAGGTTTGTGCACAGTTCTGCTACTGTCTTTCTTTAGTGAATTTTTCAGAGTTTTACAGTTGTTCTTACCAGGATATTAAGGCATCCATCTAGTAAATGTGAAGAAAACATTTTGCTCTCAGGAAGACAGGATCCAAAAGTCAACATTACCTGATTGGAGTATGTACTTGGAACAGCTCATTGTTTCTTTTGCCTATTCATTTGTATTAAATCTGATAGTGCTTTAAATAGATGGTACAATCAGTGAGTAATTAATGAGTAGCTATCTTACAATACTTTAAAAAATGTTCATTGGCTAGAGTTGATGCTTTTAATCTCCTAAATGTAATTATAGGTTGCTGTGAGGAATCAGAGAGGTAGAATTAATGTTAGCATTTCTTAATTCACATGATCTCAAAATGTTTCTCATTCAAGCTCTCTCTCTCTCTCTCTCTCTCTCTCTCTCCCTCTCTCTCTCTGTATCTCAGAGACTTTAAATGAGTTCAAATTTAGGAAATAAAAAATGTGAGCTTTTGGGTTCAGTATACATAATCTATATTAAATGTAATGAACTCCTGTTTATGTGGAGGTTTCTTGAGAAAAATTTTAAAATGTTATCAGAAATGGTGTGAAAGAATTGTCTGACATATTCACTACACCAAAAAGTCATTTATCAGATTAAGCTTCACAAAATTTCATTATCAAAATTAAGATTTCTAAACTTACACATTTTTCATTAACAACTTGTCAATAGATTGTTCTAATAAAATTTATAATTACACCTCTGCTGCCATCTAGGCACAGAGGGGAAGAATTGCATGCAGTCTTCATATTGGCCGTGTTGATGTGTGAAAAGAAATGGTACATAAAAGAATTAGCTGACACAATCTGCTGGCATTAATCTTAATATACTTTTCAAATAATACTCCTGAAAAACTTAAAATTTCATCCCTTTATAACACAATATAATATACCCAGCTTATTAGGAAAAAGAAAATGAAAGTATATGCATGCCAAACCCATGAGTTATATTATTTCAACAAGTTTTAGATAACATGGATAATGCTAAATTAACATAATCAATTAAAATTTATAGCACTTGCATTTATTCTTCTCCTATTAAAATTAATTTTTCACCATTAATTTCTCTTTTGTAGTGTACCTACTGCCATCTATAAATTCATGAATTCCCTGGGGAAGCAGCAGAATGAAGTAAAATGTCAGGTTCTGGAGAGACTCAGTTTAAGGTTCAAATCCCAGATCTTACATGTACAGGATAGCCATGTGTCATGTTTTTCATTGGTAACAAGGAGATAATAATACTTGTCAAGTAGCTTTGTTTTGAAAGTTAAATTTGATGGCATAATCCTGTGTTAGACACAATGTTCAGGATATTCCATTAAACTAGACTCTGTCTCTCTCACACTGAATCCAGGAGCTTCGTTGAATCTCCGTACAGCTTGCAGCCCTTCCCTAAGAATCTAAAGAGATGTCTGATACTTACCATGTGTTATTATTTTTTGTTTAGTTTTATTTCCCTAACTAGAAAGTGAATCCACATATAAAAGCAAAATTTCAAACACTTAGTAAATACTGAGAGATATTTTCTGTTCCCTGGATTTTCACTCTTTCATCTTCCTGAGATAAAATCTACTGTCCAAATTATAGTGCATATTGAGCTCATTATTTTCTTTTCCTACACATTTACTTGCACAGATTTTATTATTTTTTCCACTAACAAGATCATTCTGTGCATTTTGTTGTAGGCTGACACTTAACTGTAACTCCCTCAGCTGAATTGTGCTGAGCTTGACTCATATTTCACCATGTTTCCACATTTGAGACTACAATTTTATTTTTTAAAATACTGAAAAATAATACAAAGAATTGCTAGAGTTTTTCTTACAAAAATAGAGATCTCTCCAAAGAATAATATCTTCTTTCAATTGCTGCCTTTCCTTTAACCTTCAAAGTCTCTTCTTCATCCCCCAGACCCCAAGCTTTTGCTCTCTCACATCCACGCACATGTCCCACCCCCACCAGTTGTCCCCGAATCTTTTGTTTCGGTCAAGTAATTCAGCTCTTTTGGTTATCTCAGAAACAAGAGGTTTCTTCTAGAGTCTCTAAAATGACAGAGAAGAGTTGACGGCTTCGGAGTAGTGAAATTTTAAATAACTAGGATTTTCATTTTTACTATATTACTTTTCAAGAAATATTTTACTGGAAATATTCCTTGTGTACTGTATCAACCAAGCCTGCAGAGGAAAGAGACAGTGCCCTACCTGATGTTGTCTGTCTCTGTTACATGCTCACAAGCAGCACCTTCAGCTCTATGCAACTGTTGACCTGTTAACCAACCTAAATTGGAAGCTTACATCACTTGTATTCAGGGACAGGAATATAGAACTCCCCTCCTTAAACTGACTGTGGGATCCAGGACTCCTCCCAGACCTTTCTGTGTGTCTTAGACTAAATCATGGGTCATGATTCCAACAGAAGCTGAGATTAACCAGACACTACAGAAAGACCCGTAGTCTTCAATTTGTGACCAAATTGTTTTTTTAAAAAATTAGACTTAATTGTACTTATCTGTAGTGTAGACTATGATACTTACACGCATGTATACAATGTTTACCACATCAAAGTGATTAGAATAATCACCTTAGGCATTTATCATGTCTTTGTGTTGGGGTTTACTCACAATTGTACTAGATATTTTGAGATACACAATTGTTAAAAGCTATTCTTACCCTCCTATTGAAAATAAGTCATTTTATCCAACTGTACCCTTGTACCTCTTAACCGTCCTTTCTGTGCTTCCTCCTCTGTCAATGTAAAAGCACAATCTCATCTCAAAGGGGATAAGTGATAGTTTATTCTAGAGCCAAATATGAGTAACCAGGGGCTGGGAACACAAATTTATGTCAACCCAAATTCCAGCTTCCAACATGTTAACAGTTACATGAAGTTTTTATATTAATAGAACAAAGAAAGTCATAAATCAAGACACTTTCCAACTTCAGAGAGGTGGGTTATGGCAAAGCAGGGTGAATTCTGCTATAAACCTTAGATGCTATCTGAGAGGCTACTTGGCCCTTGGGTTGATGGATGATGTTGGTCTGCTAAGTTAATATATCTCAAAATGTTTTTATTAATTAATCACAGGATCTTAGAAGAAAGAATGGCTATTTAGGGGGCTAAAGTCAGCCCATAATAACTGTAAATAGGCTCTGTACCCTGCAACATTCCAAACACTCCTCAGTTATTCAAGTTCTAATCAACTGATCAGACGTTCAGCAGGTTTAGTTGAAGATGCAGTTTTTTTCTGGGACCTTTCATTCACACCCCTCAACCACTATTTCTAATCTCTTAAAACCACTACTTTGTCCTCCACTTCTGTGAGATGACCACATTTCACTTCAATGTATAAGAAATTATGTGTTGTCTGTCTTTGTATGCCTGACTTACTTCCTTAAACTTAGTGTCCTCAGGTTCCATCCATGTTAGTTCAAATGACAAGATTTCAGTCTTGTTATGGTTGAATAATATTCCATTGTGCATCCATAGCAAATTTCTCTGTTCATTCATCCACCTATGCACATTTAAGTGTATTCCACATATTTTCTGTGACTAGTGAGGCAGTAATCATTGGACTAAAGATTTCTTTTGACATGCTGATTGCTAAATTGTTTAATAATTGTCCTATTTTTCAATAATCTTCATATTGTTCTCCATAATGACTATATGACATTCCCAATAACAGTTTGTAAATTTCTTACTTATTGCTGAGACCAAATACCTGACAAGAAACTTGAGGAAGGGTTTACTTTGGCTCACAGCTTAGAGGGCTACAGACCATCATTACATCAAAGGCATGATGAGAGAGGTGTGAAGCAGTTGATCACATTGCAACTACAGTTGAAACAGTGAGGAGACAGGCAGTGGGGGTGGGCTATAAAACCTCCAGGCCCCAGTTACTTCATCCAGTGAAGTTCCACTTCTTAAAGTTTCCACACCCTTCCAAAAGAATTTTACTAGCTAAAAACCAGGTATTCAAATGTGAAAACCTATGGGGGACCCTTCACAGCAAACCACAAGGTATACAAATTCCTCTTTGTCACAGCCTCACCGGCTCTGGCGTCTTGTCTTTTCTGAGACAAACTGTCATTGTAATTGGAGGTGATATTTCATGGCTCTGATTTGTGTTTCCCCAGTGATTAATGCTGTTTCATTCTCCTGTACTTAACAATTTTCATTTACTGAGGTCCATGGTCTTTAAGGTGGATGCCTGACCCCATAATGCCCCTGCTGTTCCTGCTGCTTGTGATACCAGGAAACATTCTCTTCATCCTCTTCATCAAGAAGACAGGACAGAATTTCTTAGGACCTCTGCTGTATAACTGAGGGATAAAACATCCACTAGAAATCTTTAGCACCTATGATACTCATTTGAGGTTCTCTGGAGGAGGAAACATTAAAATAATATCAAGGAAAAATGAACCTCTTCAGCATACATTTAAGTAAAAACAAAGAAATGATACAAGGAAAAAAAGAGAAAATGAACAAGAAAAAGAGGAGAGGGTAGAAAAAGCAAAAGGTAAATATAAAACAACTGAATTAGAAGGCTGAAATGTGACAGACTTACAGAGCCAGACTCTATTAAAAGATTTCACATATGAGAAACATGCAATGATGATTGCTTTTAAACAGCTACAAAATACGGACCTTTACTTTAACGTCTACTGATGTATAAATTAATATAATAATATTCATTTATTTAGTTATTACTGGAACATAAGTTACAATAATACCTGAAGTTCCAGTAAAGCACTCTGTAACTTTGGGTAACTCATTGAATATTAAATAAAAATAAAACGCATAGCTTGCTTTAACAATTATACTGTAATTTTTCCCCAAACTCCTTGACCAAATTGAGCATAGATCTGAAATATTACATAGTAGAAACAGACAATGGGATTCATCAGTAAAATATTAACATTAAGTCTTTAGCCTTTATAAATTGACTTGTCACAATCAAATCTTGTGCATTAACTATTTTCCTCTTAGTTAAATTAGGTCACTAGGAGTTCAGAAATTAAAACTTATGGTAAAGCACCTATTTAGAAATTAGGTGATTGACCATTCTCATACCACACTAAACATGCCAATTTCATCCAATCTCAGAAGCTAAGTAGAATTGGAACTGTTTAGTACTTGAATTTCTAAAAAGAAACGATTTATCTCCACTGTAAGAAGCCAATGTCAGGTTCCCAGGAGCTTCTGGGACTCTGTTTCCTTGTGGTCCTGTACCTCCTCTCTGGCTTTTACAATCTTTCTGCCCCATCTTCCATGATGGTCCCTGAGCCTTGGGTGGGTGAAGTTTAATAAAGGAGTCCTGTCCAAGGACCATCATTCAGCAGACTCTTGATTGCTATACTTTGGCCATTTGTGACCTGGGGTATAAAGATGACTAAGATTGTTTGATATATACTGTATGAAACACACAAAAAATTCAATTAAAAATTAATAATAATGATAATAATAACAAAACCTCAGTGGCCTTTTCTATACGTGGAAAAAATGGACAGTGCTTCATAGAGGATTTTTGAAACCTGGATGCTGTGGTCTCAGGCATTAAGACTCTCATATTCTACACTATCGAAATTTAAATATACATTCCTCATTAAATCATCAGCTGGTCAAAACTGTATTCTATAAACATTTGGATAATATATCCTGGATTTTTAAAGAAAGTTTTCAGGTGCAGTTTGCCTTTACTTGTGAAGAAACATAGCTTACATTCACAAGCTAATGATAAATATTCCAGTAGCCAGGGACCTCATACAGTTCTAGTATCAAATGGCTCATCTGTGGCTTTCTCCAAGAACAGTGCATGAATTAAACGTTCTGAGGACATTCATTTGATTCACTTTGGGGATTTCAGGTAATTTTTATCATGTCTCCTGGAGGGTCAGATCATTAAAATTTGCCTCTGACCTAATGTAGTATATGGTCCTTGTTTGCTCTTCACTGTACAGCATTAGGACATTAATTTCTACTGAAACACTGGGCCTACCTGAAAATACAGGCTTGCATATGCTCTGTGCCTATTCCCACCTATCCATTACATCTTGGGCCATAGAAGCATCCCTTCCACATGAATGGCATAACCACTATGTCTGCTGTGCTAATGCTTGAGTCAAACTTGTGTCTTTAATGTACCACTCCTGTAAGAGGCTAGGTTTGACATATGCTTTGTTGTTGGATATGCCCATGACTCTCCTTCACTCTTAAATAGCCTAGGGAATCCCTTGGCTAAACTAAGTGGGCGGCAAGGACAGTTTACTGATGATCTCGCTGCTGTTCTCACTAGACAGCTACTGCTTCATATTCTGATAAAGGACGGAAACAGGAGTCAGCACAACTGAGCAAATGTCAGGCAATCATCTCAATCTCATTCATTGCTCTTAGAAATAATTAGTCTTGTTACCTGCTTTGGAACCAGTGCTAAAGATCTTGCTCTAATGGAGGCAATTACATTTCTTTTTCCAGAGGTGCCCACTCTGATGTTCATTACCTTGCCCAGAGTGATAAATCAAGATTACACAATTGCTTGTATATATTAAAATCATAGTCAGGAACTATGACCACACTTCTACTTTTTGACATGCCAGACCATATTGAATGTGACTAATAGCTTCATTTCACTTTCCAGAATATGCAAGGTTGGGATCTTGTGATAGTTTATCTTGGTTGTGAACTTGATTAGACAGAGATCAAATCTGGGTGGGTTTGGGAGGGTATTTCCTGGAAGGATTAACTGAAGGGAAAGTTCTTTATGCAAACTGAGCAGTATATTTTGGTGGTGGCCAGATATAAAGAGGGAAAATCAGGGTTGCTTTTCCTGCCTGCCTTTGCTTTCTGTTGGTATGTGCTTGTACTCTGCTGCTTCTGCTGCTGTTGGTTTTGGGTTTTTTTTGTTTTTGTTTTTGTTTTTTTGCTGACATCGTCAGTCAGCTTCTTTGGGTTTCCACATGATTAAAGGTCAGTAACTCTCTAGGAATCTTCCAGGCCATCAGAGCCAGTTTGGGATTGCTAAGCAAGGCATCAAGCTTCATGAACTGAGCTGCTACCAAGTTCCTAGGCTCTCTAGCATGTAGTGAGCAATTATTGGACTACCTAGCCCATACCATGTAAGTCAGTCTAATAAGTCCCCTTTGTGACATATATTCATCTTGTCAGTTCCATTCCTTTGGGAAATTCTGAATAAAAAGCTCTTAACCTAGACATTTATAAAACTTTAACCTCGTTTTCTTGACTAAGACTACAGTTCTCATGGACTGACGTATTTTATAAATACTCAACTAAGGAAAATCATTTTATTCATCAATCAAAAATCAGGAATTAATTCTAATAAAAATTTAAATTCAGTTTTTAATGTTTGACTGCCAAATTTTTAAGTTGCATCCTTCCCATTCACTTCTATTGATGTGGTTGCAATAGTACATGAAATCCTAGGTACTCCCTCGTCTAGTGTCTGGGAAGTTTATGTTCACACAAGCCCGTGCCTGGGTTGAAACTTTCACCGCATCCCCATTCCTGATTCTCCTAAGCCAGGCTGTTTTTCCTCTTCTAATTAATAAGAAGATATCTTTGGAGGTCTGATTTGCTCTCCTTTTTGGGGGGGAGGTTCTTTTTGAGACAAGGTCTCCCTGTAGCCTCAGCTGGCCTGTAACTCACAGAAATAAACCTGACTCTGTTTCCCAAGTGTTGAGATTAAAGGTGTGTGCCCCTATGCTCAGTTTGCTTTATCGCTACAGAAGAAATAATAATCCATGTCACGCAGGAGACAGGAATGTGAAAGGAAGACAGGAGAGTATCCCTTCCTGACTGCAGATGGTTGATATGATCCTCTACTTAGAGGATCCTAGATATTCCTCCAAAAGACTATAAACTGTGATTACAAAGCTCACAAAAATCAATAGCTTTCTATATCACCAAGAACAAACTCATTAAGAGATAAATTAGAAAACAAACCCAGACATGATAATCTCAAAAAGTAAACAACATACCTAGGAATAAACCCAACCAAAGAGGTGAAGAGCTGTGAAAACAGTAAGACACCGAGGAAACAAACTGAAGAAAAGATTTGAGATTAGATAAACTACTCATATTCTTGGATAAGCAGAATAATAGTCATCTACACCTCAATGTAGTCCTTCTCAAAATCCAAAGGCACTCTCCAAAAAATTTAAGAACTAATCCTAGAATTTATATGAAAGAACAAAAGATGTCAAATATTTTTCTTTTCAGTTGTGAGGAAATACTCTGAAAAGCAAATAAGAAAGAAAGAGCATATTGTGGCTGGATACAGCTTAATGTAACCAGAAAGGCAAGGCAGCAGGTGAGAACTACATAGCTGCAGGAGCCCAGTTGGCCACATTGGAAGCACATGCAGAGAGCAGAGAGAGATCAATCCACACTGCAACTCAACAACTTTCCTCCACTTCTGGGATCCAGGACCCCAGGCAGAGAGTGTCTCCACCTATAGTAACAGGTCATCTCTCCTTCATTAATGTAATCAAGGTAATGTTCCATAAGCCTGCCCAGAGGTCTGTCTCTCATAATTTCAGATTCTGGTAAATTTATAACATTGTCAGTGAAAGCCTCCCTCCAAAACAAGGAATACTGGGGGTATCACAATATCCAACTTAAAATGATACTACAAAGCTATAGTAAAAAATCGGCATGGCACTGACATAAAAAAGATATATACAGTAATAGAATACAATAAAAGACCCAGAAATGAAAGAATGTGGCCATACTCATCTGATTCTTGTTAAATAAGTGAAAAACATATATTGATAAAATGGTTTCTTTAATAAATGGGTCTTATTCTCTTATAGGCACTATCATGATTTAACTACACACATATGCTTTATCTCTACATGAGTGACACAAGAGCAGAGGGAACTGTTAGGTGGAGGGATGGTAACCAGTGGATGGGAAGAAAGGAGAGGGCAGGAAAATACAAAGTATAGTGATGTGGTTTGTGTGTGTGTGTGTGTGTGTGTGTGTTAAAATGAAAACCTTTATTCTGTATACTAAGAAAACAATAAATAAAATTGTACCTGGAAAAAATGAACATATGTACAAGATTTAGTGTAGATTTCTAGCTCTCATACTGTATAAACACCGGCCTAAAGGGGCTGGAGAGATGGTGGAGCGGTTAACAGCTGACTGTTCTTGCAGAGGACCCAGGTTCGATTCCCAGCACCTACATAGTGGCTATGAACCATCCTTAACTAGAGTTCCATGGGAATCCAACACCCTCTTCTGACCACCATGGCATTGCATGAGACAGGTGCACTCAAATACATGCAGGCAATACACTCATACACATAAAATAATAATAAGTATTTTTAAAAAACAGCCTAAAGTGGATCAAAGATCTAAGTGTAGGTTTTGAAATTTTGAACCTACTAGAGCAGACTATACAGGAAATATTCCAAGGTCCAGGTGAAGGTGATAATTTCTAAATATGACTATAATCATGCAGAAAATAATAGCAAGAACCAAAAATAAGATTACATCAAATTAAAAGCTTCTTCTCAAAAAAGGAAGTGATTTATATATGACAGAGACAGCACACAGAATGAGAGGGAATCTTTGTCAGCCATTTTTCTCACAGCTCATCATTCAGAATATGAAAAGAATGAAAATACTGACCACCAAAGAACATATAATCCAATCAATACATGGGCAAATGAACAGAAAATATTTCTCAATACAAGTACAAATGAACTATAACTGTATAAGAAAACAGTATCTTTGACCACTAAGAGAAATGCAAATAAAATCTACTTTGAGATTCTGTCTAAACCCCCTTCAGAATGGCTATCTTTAAGAACACAAAAAAATAATAAATTCTGGTTGAGGAAAAAAGAGCACTTACACGTTTTTAGTGGAAATGTCAAATGATGCAGCCACTATGGAAATCAGTATAGAGGCTCCTGTGGAAACTAAAACTAGCGCTATCACATCGGTAATCCTCTCCTGATAAATCTGAAGACATCAAAGCTGGTTTAAAATAGAGACACACGCATATAACTGTTGTCTGTAGCAGTACTCAGGATAGTTGTGGAACCAACATAGAACTCTGCCAACAGATGAATGCCTAGGGAAAGTGTCCACACACACACACACACACACACACACACACACACACACACATTACATAGTCCTAAATGTGTAAATATATCATTTGGTAAATTGCTTGCTGTGCAAGCATATGGACCTGACTTCAGATAACCAGCACACAAGGAAAAGCCAGATGTGGCAGTGCATGCCTGTAACCCCAGCACTGGAAAAGCAGATACAGGAAGATCGTTGGGACTTTGTGGCCAGTTAGTCTTGCCAAATCAGTGAACTCCAGAGTCATTGAGAGATCTTGTCTCAAACTGAAGGGCATTTGGGGACGTAAATTTGACTCAATAGGCTTTAATATATATTGGACAGGGGATAGTAAGGAGGGGTGCAGATAGGGGAAGCAGTCTAAATATTATTAAAATATATGAAATAGATTTTGAAATTCACCAAATTTAAAAACATTTAAAAATAAAGGATGAAAAAAAAAGATTGAGTAGACATCAACACTAACCTCCAACTTTCATATTCATCCACATGTATGTAAAAATTCACCATATATGTACACAGACATGAACACACACACACACACACGAACACACACACACATACACACAGGTAACTACATTGTATCATCTGAAGGAAAATGGAAGCAACTGTAGATCATCCTGTTAAGTGAAATAGGCTGTACAAGAAAGACGAATGCCCCAGCTTTTCTCTCATCTGCAGATTGTAGGGAAAATATAGAAAGATGGCATAACAATAGATGAAGAACTATTAGAAATGAAAGAGTGCTAAGGATGTATCTCAGCTATAGCGCAGTTACTTGACTTCTGCAAAGCCCTGGGCTCAATTCCTTATCATTGAAAAACAAAGGAGAAAGAGATGGTGTATTCTTTTAGTTTTAACTCTCAACTTGACAGAGCCTAGAAACACTGGGGAAGAATATTTCAGTGAAAGATTGTCTAGATCAAGTTGGCTTGTTGACATGCCTGCGGGAGACTGCACTGCTTGAATTTACTGAGGAGGGAATATCTGTCAATTATGGCCGCAATCTTCCCTGGGTTTGGGTTCTGAACTCTGTGATAGCAGAGAAAACTAGGTCAGTGCTAGGCATATGTGCATGATTTTATTTGTCTCTGCTCTTGGCTGTTGCAGTATGTGCTTAGTTGCTTCAAGTTCCTGCCTTGATTTCCACACCTGGAATTTGGGTTCATTAAACCCATGTCCCCTGAGTTTTGTCAGGATATTTTATGACAGCAACTGAAATAAAAATAGAATATGGGAGGGTAGGGTGAGGTCCAGTATTCAAGTGTATAGACATGACTGAAATGTTTTATTTGTATGTGTGAGACTGTCACAATGAACTCAATACACTGTATAATAAACAGGAACCAACAATCAGAAAGAAGAGAATGAAAATAATTAGGTTAGCCTGAATTTTATAAAAAGAGGTTGAGGAGGAAGAGGAGGAGGAGGAGGAGGCCAAGGAGGAGGAAGAGGAGGAGGAGCAGAAGCAGCAGGAAGAGGAAGAGCAGGAGCAGGAAGAGAAGGAGGAAAGGAGAAAAGAAGACATGATCATAAACAGTACTGACCTACTTTGGAGGTGAGGCCAGGACAGGAACAATAGAGAGACAAGGGAGAAAGGAAGTGTTTCCTCAATGACATTTAAAGAGAGTTTGATTAAAAATCATGCAAAAGTTATGATTTGAAACATTACAATAAAAGATGATATCAGACTTCAATATCATGAATAAACAAACAAATGATTCAATACTTTTAGTATGTGTATAATCTTGACATCAAAACCAAATTTGGGTAGAGACCCATGCTTGCATCTTTAGAGAGACTTAATCGTTTTGTCTTATTTTTCTGAAAATAGCTTAATTTAGTGAAACAATAAAGCCTTTAAAGTTAAACAAGCATGAGTTTTATTCCTGACTTTGCTACTTATTAACTGCCTAAGTGTTGAGCAAGGTATTTAATATGTCTCAGGTTCAGTTTATGAAATATGAATAAGTATTTCCAAGATCAAACAATGTAGCCCTGTTATGAAATGCACAGTCATGCAAAATAATGAAATATTCAAACATTTTTTTCCATTTATGTACTTTCTGCATTGATTTTATGTTTATGTCCTAAGCTGTCACACAGTGACACCCAAACTTTCAGTACCAAACCAAGAAAGATTTCATGAAGAAAACAATCTTATCTTCTATCGTCATCAGTCTTCAAAATGTTCTCATCTCTCTGGACTTGAAACTGCTTTCTCTGTTTTGCTTGATTGTTTCTAACTGTTAGGGATAATTATTTATTTATATGCTTTGTTTTGGATCCAAAACACAGTGTATACTTTTCTTATATTTTTTATTTAGAAACAAATATTTATTTGACATTGTGATGTGTTCTTTATAACTTTAAAAAACTTTACTGAAAATTTTATACATACATAAGGTGTTTTGATCAAATCCATGCCCACTGCCTCCCCTCCAACACCTCCCATATCTCCCCATCACTTTTTTCTTTTTCTTTCTTTCTTTCTTTCTTTCTTTCTTTCTTTCTTTCTTTCTTTCTTTCTTTCTTTCTGATTGATTGCTTTTTCTGGGGCTTTTTGTTACTCTAATATTCCCCCTCTGAAGAGGTAACCCTAGAGACTTTTATCTTTTTTAAACATTTTTTGTTGTTTTAAAAATATTTTAGTTATTATTTTTATTTTATGTGTATGAGTGTATTGCTTGCATGTATGTGAGTGCACCCGTGTTGTAAAATGCTGTGGAGATCAGAAGAGAGATTCAGATTCCCCTGGAACTGGAGTTAAGGACAGTTCGTAGCCACCATGTGAGTGCTGGTAATCAAACCTGAGTCCTCTGCAAGAGCAGTCAACAGTTTTAACTGCTGAGCCATCTCTCCAGCCCCAGCATTATCGTTTTTAAAACAGTATTTAATTCCAAAAACATATATTAGGAAAAGAATACCATTTCAGTTAGTGGTGTTGGGAAAATGATTATATATATATATATATATATATATAGCCTGCTGAAAAATAGAGTTGAGTTTTTCCCTGTGACGTGCTCCCAGAGTGGTCTTTGCTCCCTCGCAAAGGGGTAAAGGATAAATTAAAAGTAAGTGCTGGCAAGTATGTGGATTACAAAGAATTCATTTACCCCACTGGTGGAAATGCAAAATAGTAGAGCTATTACAGGAAACAGAATGTACAGCCCATGAAAAGCTAAAGTTTAGACTTCGCATTTGTGTAAGTTACTTTTCTCATTGCTGAGACAAAATACCTAACAAAGGCATTTTTAGTGAAGGAGGTATTTATTTTGGCTCTCAATTCCAGTGGTTGCAGTTCATTATTTTGGAGAAGGCAGCAGTAGCAGAAGGTGACTGGTCACGTTGAAAGGTCTGGAGTGAGTGATGAATGCTGATTGATGCTCTGCTCACCTTTTCATTTGATCAAGATTTGGATCCCAGGCCATGGAATGGTGCTGTGCAAGTTTACAGTGAGTTGTCCACTTCCATGAACCCAGGCTAGAAAATGCCTCACAAATATCCTCAGAGGTTTATTTTCTCAGTCACTAGAAATTCTGTGGAATTGCTAATCAATACTAGCAATTTGTCAGTTGTCACAACATAGGACCCAACTATCCCAATTTGGTTTTATGTGTAAAAAAAAAAAAAAAAAATGAAACCAAACCAGCCATCCATTGAGATTCTGACACACTCATGTTTCTTGATGCATCATTCACAGCTAAGACAAAGACTCAGTACAGGTGCTCATCGACATGTGAATGGGTAATTTTATTCACTCTTAAAGACAAATTAAAACTTGAAATTTGCAATAGAATAGATAAAACTATATGACAGTCTGTTTGTTGGGAAAAGCAGACACCTAGGGACAAATAATGAATACTCTTTCTCACTTGTGGAGATCAGTGAAAACTTCAACTTAAATCCAGAACCATTATCTCCAAAGGGTAGGAAGAGGTGTTGGACAAAGGAAGGCTTGATCTTATGAGTGTGTGCTATGTGTATGAGTTGAAAGGCTCAGTGAGCCATGTGACTATGTATAATCAGTGTGTATGAGTAGAAAATGAAACACTAAAAAGTTAAAGAGTGCTCAATTCTGCTTATCTATATAGGTGAGTTACAGCACAACTTAGAGGCTAACTATGGTTAACATAAGTAGCAAAGAAGTAATTTTCTAGCAGTTACAGAAAGAAGTGTTCTGCTAATATGATATTGAAAAATGTGGTGTCATGGAAACGTCTTTTAATAACCTTCAAGAAAAAAGAAAAGCAAATTAGTTAAAAGATAACCAACTTGTTTTGAAATAAATTGTTCTCATCTATAAAATAAATGTTCTAGTTTCATTCTATTGCTGTGATAAATCACTCTGATCAAATGCAACTTAGGGAAGGAAAGGTTTGTTTGGTTTATACTTCCAGGTCACAGTCCTTCATTGAGGGAAAACAGAGCACACAATCAAGCAAGAAGCTGAAGCAGAAACCAGGGAGGAACACCGCTGGCTGACTTGCTCTCTCATAGGCTCATGCTGTACCTAGCTTTCTTACACAGCTGCCAAGAGAAAGGTGCTACCCACAGTGGATTGGATCTTCCTGTAACAATTAATAATCAAAATAGCCCCCAGCAGACATGCCCACAGGACAGTCTAATAGAGTTAGCTCCTTAGTGAAAGCTTTCTTCTCAGTTGACTGTAGACTGTGTTGAAAGTTAAAGCTAACTATGCCAGGGCTCTATTAGCATCAGTTTATAACTGATTGAATGAAACAAAACACTGAAATGTTCAGCCCAAAAGTCAGCATACACTGTTTAAAATGAATATAAGCTGTTATCATGACTCAGAGCAAAAACGAAACTAAATCTTGAATAAGAATTACATATGTGTTCTTCTTATGAGCTTACTGTATTCAAATAATACAAGGATGATTCTTCCACATGCACTTACGATGCGTCAGAATGCAAAATTAGCTATGTTTAGTCATTTAGTTGAATGAAATAGAGCTTTTCCTTGTACAGCCTCTATACCAAAGGATTTGATTCAATAAAAATCAAATTGTCAAAGTAGAATTGTTTGGAATGATCAAAACAAGAGAATTCGAATCAGTATTGCTATTACACATAGAATGGGATGATAGTTTGGAAAATATGTCTACAAATATTCTTACATGCCTACTATACTAGTTTTTTTTCTTAATGTTATGACTAAATAACTTTAGAGGGAAAAGATTTATTGTAGGTCGCAGACTCAATAAATGGGACACTCAGTTCATGGTAGTGTGTAGGTCATAGTGAAGCACAACAGCTCACTTTGTGGCAAAGAAGAAGCCAAAAATAGGGGTAACAGCAAAGAATCAGGGCAAAATGTAACCCCTAGTAGCATGACCCCAGTGACCTACTTCCTCCAACTAGGCTCCACTTCCTACCTTTTACCACCTCCCCAAAATATCATGACCTTATCATAATATTATAAGCCCATCCACAGATTGATACATTCACTAGGTCAGAGCCATCAAGCCTCATCCTCTCTCAAAAATCCAGCAAAGACACACCCAGGGCTGCATTTTACTTATCCCCTAGACATCTCTCAAACCATTCATTAGCAATAAAATATAATGGCTATGCATCAGAGATGGAGCTTATTTTCCCCCTTGTCCATGTATGCAATAGATTTAGAGACTGGGTTCTAACAAATAGAATATTATAAACAATGGTTTATTCTAAAAATAATTTATACACACACAGTGACCTTTATTCTTGACCTCCCACACTGTTTCATGGATCTCTTCTGAGGAAGCCAGTGCCATGTCACACCAGACATCTTTATAAAGACATATGTGTGAGCCATTGAAGTCTACACATAGCCAGCAAGAAACGAAACCTGAAAGCCAATGTATGAGCTAGGATGTGTACTTTGATTTGTTAGCTGAGATTTCCCATCAACCACCAGTTTTCATGAGACACTGAAAGCTACACAGTTGTAGCCAAGCTGCTCTGTGATACTACAGAGACTGTGGGAAAATATATCATTATTGTCTTCACTTGCTAAAACACATTTACAGACTGTTTATAGCATAACAGAAAACACAAAAAGAGAGACCTAATATCACTGCATTAAGTGTGATATATAAAGAGAAGCCAGGTATGGTGGCAAACACCTTAATTCCCATCACTCCAGAGGCAGAGGTAGAGGCAGGTGGATCTCTGTAAGACTGAGTTCAGCCTGGCCTGCACAGTAAGTTCCAGGCCAGCGGTGGCTACAGGGAGATCCTGTCACAAAGAAACCAAAAAATAAATAAAATAAAATAAAGATAAAGATAAAGATAGAAACGTGATGTAAATAAAGGACACCAAGAAAGAACAGAAATACCTTCTACATGATTTAGAAATAATCAGCAATTGTCATATTCATTACACGAATGGCTATTGTAAACAAATTATGATGTCTAATAAAACAAGTAAAAACATGAAGGCTCAAGGTTCAAACACAAAACAAATTAAAGTCATTTACTCAGGTTATTGACTCATCTTGTTTTAGCATTCTTATTGGTTTGCAATTTCCGTTTTGATGAATAAGTGGCTCCAGCATCATAGAAAGGAACCTTAGTAGTGTACAGTGAGAATAATAACATAGCACATAGCAAATTATACCTAGGATATTTCAATAAATGCACACTATTTAATAATTAATATTTTGTTATGAACTTAGACATAGGACATTTTCAAAGACACAGTAATGGAAACTTCCTGTATAATTTCTAGCTGTTATATGACAAAGATGCTGCCATGTATGAAAGTTAGAGAAAATTTAGTGTTTAATGGTTCTGGAGCAAATGTTTAGGTTCTATTAGAACATGTATGGTAATATGATACAATAAAACTATAAAATGAATCATAAAACTTTAAAAGGAGCCACTTTTAATGAGGAATGGAATGGTCAGTTCATAAATTTTATGGTTCTGTAATTAGGTTTTGGTTGATAGAGAAAGCTAAGTTTAAAACTTGGTCTCACGATACTTGAAAAAAATGAGAAATTGCAACTATCATTGGTTAAAAGACTCCGTGACTTACACAAACACAAAATACTCATCTTCAAAGAAGTTTCACCATATCTTGGTATTGAATACTCCATGTCCTAAAAAAATTAACATCCATTCTTAGCTTTATGTTTATAAAGTTTCTATATCTCTGTCCTATAAACTTTTACATGAAGATTTTGGACTCCATAGCTTAAAATGTCTCTAGTACATGTTATATTGCAGATTTTGACAGGGTAACTCCTCATTATACGATAAATAATAAATTAAATTCACCAAAGAAACTGCCTATTTATCCTCATATATCTCCCCATGAATCCTTACTGAGATAATTTAATGTTGTGCATAAAGTTACAACTTGCTGATTTGAGGAACAGACAGATTGTGAACAAATGTCATAATCAAACTAGTTAACCTATAGAGCTACTCTTTTGTAAGAATTCAAGTACATAAGTCAAAGGTCCTGCTTGACCATGGCTGACTTTGCTTGGAAGCATGGAGGAAATGATTCCTCTGGGTTGACCCTCCTCTTTGTAGACTGGACACTGGTTCAAGTCCATCGGGTGGGGTCTCCTCGGCCTCCTTGATCAAGAGGACAGGTGACCCATGACCATTATAGGACATTTTGAGAGATGCTCATAGTCCCCTGGAACTAGTCGACCTAGGAGGGCAAGGAGCAAAAAGTGTCCTTTATGTCCCTCTGACCAAACTATTATAGGTCTCAAAATATGTCTATTAAACATCCGAGATTAGTTCCACCAGTCTGGTACTTTTAATTACTGTGTGTCATGTAGATAAATCTTGGGCAAATACCAGTTGTTCTTAAACCTTACCTAGACATGTATTTCTTTATCTGTTATGTATAATTTATCAGTAGTTTGTAGGAGCTCTTCCTAAGCCCATGTGACCCCTGAGGAACAGATCCTCAAATGACATTAAGAGTTAAAACAAATTGGTTTATCTGGGCTAACTGTATGGCCTTAAACACCCAAAAAGAAAGTATAACCAAAGATTAAAGGGGCCGATATAATTTAAAAGTCCATATGCATAGCTAAAGTCTACATAACAAGCAAAAATGCCAGACAGGCAATACCTTCTTTTGAGTTGTTGGCCAGGGTGGCCAAAGGGGCCCCCAGATAGTAACCCAGTATAGAACTGGGAAAATGAACAGCAGACCCCAATCTTATCTAAAGGAATATTGACAAATGATTACTGCTAGATGAGGAAACAAAGACCTCTAGATAGGCTGGATCTCTAGATAGGCTGACTAGATTCAGCAGACGGACAAGCAGTGGCTGGGGTACACAGCAGACAGTATCAGGGATATCAGAGTATAAGGGCTCTAGTAGGGGGAGGGAGGCTATGGGAGGGTGCTATCTGGGAAGTGGGTGTATAGTCGAATGAGATGGTTTGGGGTGTTCTGTGTGATATACACACGAAAAAAACAAAAAACAAAATTTTTAAAAACTGCCATGCATGCGCGGCTCGAAGCTGATCTCTGAACGGAGGACGTCAGGATTGAAGAGACAATCACACTTTTAGTGTCGCAGAAGAAGCCTTTATTTCTCAGCCCCAGGTTGCTTTTATACCCTAGCCCAGAAGGCAGCTGACCCAACGGGGGCGGGGGAGCCGCGCATGACCGCAGGGTCAGTGCCAGGTCATGGTGTTCTCAGGACCTGATACCAGAAGATGAGCTGGTAAACAATTCTGAGACTGAGGAACCACGAGGCCCAAAAGATCATTGCGGGGGAGGTGAAGATGGAGGCCAGGACAGCATGTCCCAACAAAAAATATATTATATTTGAGAAGGAAGCATGGAAATTTACATCATGTTAGTTAGTAGAGGTGATAAACATTACCACTGAAATCTGCCCGATGACTTTATAGACATACACAGGCACCGAGGATCCAAGTGCAACCATTTATGACTAGTAATAATCAGATACATACAGATTAGAGATGCATGTGCCAACATCTCAGTGTTAGTAGCAAAAGCAATGAGTCTTTCTGCAAGGGACATATATTATAAAATGAAATGGAGATCTTTTTAAAGGTTAAAAACTCATTCAGTTTTATGCGTGGTGGTACATGCCTTTAATCCCAGCATTCAGGAGGCAGAGGCAGGTGGATCTCTGTGAGTTCAAGGCCAGCCTGGTCTACCAACACAGCAGACAGTAGCAGGGATATCAGAGTATAAGGGCTCTAGTGGGGGAAGGGAGGCTATGGGAGGGTGCTACCTGGGCATGGGGTGTATAAATTTTAAAATAATAATTCTTTAAAGCATAAAAATTTGCTCCTTAATAATTAGTGAAAAGCACTATCATTGAAATCTACCTGATGACTTTATACCCATGCTCAGATGTGAAGGAGCTCAGAAAGTAACCGACTGTGACTAGTAATAATCTGATATGTGGAGATTAGAAATGCATGTGCAAACATCTTAATGTCCATTGCATTAAAGATGAAGTTTTCTGTATGAAACTGTGTATTTTAATAATGAAATGGAGATCTTTTTTGAAGGTTAAAACCTCATTTAATATTATGCCTTATAGGGTTTATACTGAGTACAATATTGTATAACTGTAATAATTCAAACTGTAAACCTAAAAATGTACAACCAAGAGATGCACCCTAGCTCAGAAAATTGTTATTGAATATGTCAGTGCTGATGTAATGAATGCTTCTTCTAAGTACATGGTCATTAAATAAATAATTTTTTAAAAAGGATTCAAGTATATAATATAACATTCTCAAGTACAGTCACAGTGATTACCATTAGACCTCTAGAAATTGAGAGTCTTGTATGTGCAGTGCAGTGTCCATTGACCACCATCTGTCAATTTCCTCCTCAGTACCACCACTGCACTCTGCTTCTGAGTTTAATTCTTCTGCTTCCATGTGTAAATGGGGAGATGTAGCATTTGGCTTTTTGTACCTGATTTATTTTATGTAGCATAAAAGTCTAAGACAACAGTGTGTCTATATCTCTGAGAGCTTAACTTCATTTCCTTTGCATGTATACAGAGTACTGCTATTGCTCGTCGACAGAATAGCACTATCAGTTTTCTGAGAAGTCTCAAAGATACTTTTCATAGTGACAATGAAAATTTAAACAAAGAGTAGACAAGGATTTCTTTCTGTGAAGTACCCATAATTCTTTACTTTCTGACAAGATCCATTCTGATAGATAAAAAATATCATCACATTGTGATTTTATTTTCATTTTCCTGGTGATTAATGAACTAAACAGGTTTTCGTGTGTAACTATTGCATATTTCATATCTTCTTTTAAGAATTGTCCATATATCATCAGCCTGTTTATTAATTCTTTGAGATCATATAGTGTCCTTTAGATCATATCCCCCTTTGCTCCAATTCCTCCCAAATTTATCCTTCTCTTTAACCACCCATTTTCATGATTTCCCTTCCCCCAATAGAAGCCAATTTGCATTGCTCTGCACTCGAGTATAGAACCTGCCCTGTAGTCTACCTTCTAGGATCCACAACCTTTAATATAACTGACTCTTCCTCTCCTAGGAGCTGTCATATGCCAATAGCTTCTTAGTTATGGTGGGACTTCATGCTCACTTACCCCCTACAAACTGGGATTGGCATATGTTGAATGGGTCTTGTGCATGTTGCCACAATTACTGTGAGTTCATACGTGTCAATGCCCTGCTCTCTATAAGAATGTTTCCTTGGCTCAGTGGTTAAGAGCACTGACTGCTTTTGCAGAGGACCCGGGTTTGATTCCCAGCACCTATATGGTGGCTATGAACCATCTTTAATTCATGTTCCAGGGGAATCTGAAGCTCTCTTCTGACCTCCGTGTCATTGCGAGACATGGGTTCACTCACATATATGCAGGCAAAACACTCATACACATGAAATAAATAAATAAAATATTTAAAATAAAAATAAATAAACTGTTTCCTTATAGCCATCCATCATTGCTGGCTCTTACAATCTTTACAATCCACAGACCCCTCTTCCTTGAAGATGCCTGAGCCTTGGAGGTATGGATGTGATATACATGTCCCACTTAGAGCTGAGCAGTCTGCAGTTCCTTATTCTCAGCACACTGACAAGTTATGGGTTTCTGTGATGACTGCCTTTTAGTGCAAGAACAGCTTCTCTGATGAAGGTTGAGAAATGCAGTAATCTGTGAGTACAGTAACAAGCCATTAGGAGTCATGTTAATTCTATGTCTGTTTACTAGAATGTTAATAGCAAATTATCCCCTAGGGCCTATGGCCTATCTAGTCCCAGGTTTTTGGCCAACATAGCCGTTCCAGGCATGAGTTCCATCTCCTACAGGACACTATTAAATCCAATCGCATGGTGCTTGGGTATTCCCATATCATTCGTGCTGTTATTGCACTACTGAACAAACTTTCCTGGGTCAGTCATTCTTATAGCTCATAGACTTCATAGCTGGGTAAGAAACTGCCTGATTTTTAATTAGATCACTGATTTTTATTTCTGAGACTTGGTTGAGTATGTCCCTTACATATCTTGTATATTAACTCCATATCATAAAGTGCAAATATTCTTTCCTATTCCACAAATTGTATGGAACTCTGTTGATTATTTCTTTCACTGTGAAGAAACCTTTGGGTGTGATGTAGTCACAGCTGACCATAGATCCATAGAATATACTAAATCTATAGGCAATTGTAGATAGTGTGGACTTGTTAGGAATATTAATTTTCTAGGGGCTGGAGAGATGGCTCAGTGGATAAGAACACTGGCTGTTCTTGCAGAAGACCCAGGCTTGTATACCAGCACCCACATAGCAGCTAACAATTGTCCATAACTCCAGTTCCAGGGGATTCAATGCCCTCTTCTGACCTCCACGGGTATTGCATGACAAGGGTGCACTTACATACATGCAGGCAATACATGCATACACATAAAAATAATAAATAAAATATTTAAAAATAATATTAATTTCCCCATCCATGAACAATGTAAGTTTTTTCCCAAATATTTTGATTTTTTTGCTATTGTAAATATAACTTTTAAGAATATTATTCTGTAAGGAAAATACTCAATGGAAAGATAAAAATTTGTATATTGATTTTTTATCTGGTAACATTATTAAATTCATTTAATAGCCAGATTCTTTTCGCTATCTTTTTTTACATTTGTGGTAATGTCACCTTCAGAGAGATAATTTTGCTTTGTTTTTAATTGGAATGATTTTTTTTCTTCTTTAAAAATATAGCTGTTCTCTCTATTTCAATGCTCTGCCAGTAATGGAGGTCAGCATCCTTGCATTGTACTGGATATGAGAGAAAAATGTTTTAATTTCTTCCCTTTGTTTGCTGGTGGACTGTACACATAGACCACAACTTCAAAGCCAAAAATTTTCATCAGTGAATTCTACTTACCTTAAAAGAAGAAACAATGCCATTACTTCTTAAATTCATGAGAAAAGTCAGAAAAAAGTTCCAGTTTCATGGAACTAGAGCTCATTGGACATGAAAAGAAGATCAAAACACTATGAGAAAAAAATACAAATCAGTGTATTCCAAAAATCTCATCAAATACCAGCAAACAATTTGGCAGCATATTAAAGGAATCCAACACCATGACCAACTTGGACTTATCCTTAAGAAGAAAAAGTATTTTTCAATGTGTAGAAATAAATGAACATGATAAACCACACTACAAAATGAAATTAAAATCTGATAATCATTTCAATTGTTGCAGAAAGTGTTCCAAATTTTATTACTCATTCATGATTAGATTATAAAAAATAGAAACAGAAGAGAGTACTGTAATACAATGAAAGTCTTACATAAGAAACCTATAGTTTAATTCATTTCATGAAGCTAATATTTCATTATTTTCTTTTCAATAGTACTACTGCTTTATTTACAATTAAGCTGAATATTGACTATTGGTAAATGTTGTGAATAACTGTCATATATTTCAATCCATAATGATTCTGATGACACATCTTACCATTGGAATCACAGCAGGATATGCTTATGAATACCTAGGCTTCATCAGACACACTGCAAGGCAAGAAGTTATGGTAGTATGTCACTGTGCTATTTATTTTGTTTTAATTTGTTTTATCCATGAAGAAATATAGTTAAAAATCTCTGCAATGTGAAATAAAATGTTACTTGTCTTCTCATACAGCTAAGAATAACTTTAGTTCTGGTGGTGGGAGAAATTTTAAATCATATAATAAGAGGAAAAATGTCAAAAGCATAAAGAATAGTGACAGATATTGAACCACGGTAAATGAGTTTGCATCCTCAGAGTGTGTGGCAAAAATGATAAGAGTTCTAAAGGTAGAAAAATTTAGCCTTCTCTTCACACCAGATAAATGCTCAGATAAGTTAAACACCTTGAGATACTCTAAAGTTCCATTTTCTCATCTCAAAAATTGACATTTTAAGAATATTCACTTCAAAGAATTATTGTGTTAAAGGAGAAAATATGTTTAAAGCATTTATCAAAGAATTTAGAAATGAATATAGAGCTTACACAGTACAATGTATTGTTTATTTTGTTATAATTATCGATAGAAAAATTTATTGAAAAGCAAAACTTTGCCACATTGGATTTAGCTGGGTCTTTTTTGAGCAATGAGCAGTTCATGACCTAGACTTGATTCAGAACCAGGAGAAATTGGAGGAGCTCCTGTTCCAGTTTGAGCACCAACACTACACAAGGCATACACAAAGGCCAGGTGGAGAACTCACATAAAATTCCATATGTGTCAGTCTAATTCAGCCATACAGTTGAGTCGACTGCCTGTGAGTAACTGAAATTCAGCTGTCATAGTTCTTTTAAAAAATATTTTATTATTTATTTATGTGTATGAGTGTACTGTCTGCATGTAGGTATACTCATGTTGTGCAATGCCTAAAGAGGTCAGAAGAGGGTGTCAGATCCCCTAGAACTAGAGTTCTGGATAGTCCTCTACAAGAGAA
>NW_008360303.1:5937877-5939143 GCF_000622305.1 Nannospalax galili
TTTTCCCTGCATGGATGTAAGTATATCCTTGTCCTGCAATGCTCACAGAGGTCAGAAGAGGGAGTCAAATGCCCTGGAACTGGAGTTAACAATAGTTTTTAGCAACCTTGTGGGTCCTGGGAATCAGACACAGGCCCTCTGCAAAAGCAGTCAATGCTCTTAGCCGCTGAGCCATCTCTCCAACTCCCTCAGCTATTATATTTCTAATTTAGGTTTCAGTGTGTTTACATACTAATGAGGCTGCAGTTTGTTATGCAACTCAAGATACAACCAAGTTACAGTAAATTTAACACAGTGATACTCTGATGGTCATCAATAATCTAGAATATATATCATTGTCTGGTCTAAATATATAAACAGGTTAAATTATTGAGAAATTCTGCAATTTTCTTTTATTCCCACAGCTTGGTAGTGGCAGAACTGTAATTTGATTTTAATTTTTCCAGACACGAAACTCATCCTCTTCTTATAGCATTAATTTATTCTTTTTTAAATTATTTAATAACTGCATAATTAGAAGAAGCATTTCATTACAACAGCATTGACATATTCAATAACAATTTCCAGAGCTAAGCTGTATCTCTTTCAAAATTGGCTGGTAAATTTTTAGGTTTACAGTTGAATTAATACAGTTGTACAATATTGTACTCAGCATAAACCCTACAAGACATAAAATTAAATGAGGTTTTAACCTTTAAAACAAATCTCCATTGCATTATTAAAATACAGTTTCATAGAGAAAAAATCATTTTTAATGCAATTGACACTAAGATTCTTGCACATAGTTTCTAATCTCTATATATCTGATTATTACTAGTCACAGTTGGTTACTTTCTGAGCTCCTTGGCATCTGTGCGTGGATATAAAGTCATCAGGTAGATTTCAGTGGTAATGTTTTTCACATCTACTAATTAACCTGATGTAATGTTTATGCTTCCTCATCAAATATGATACTTTTTTTTAGTTTGTTGATTTTTTTGTGTGTATATATCACACAGAACATCCCAAACCATCTTATTCAACTATACACCAGCTTCTCAGATGGCATCTCCCATAGCCTCACTCCCTCTGCCAAAGCCCTAATACTCTGTTATCCCTGATACTATCTGCTGTGTTGTTGGCATCCCCAGACGTTCCCCACTATTTGTCCATCTGGTGAATCTAGTGAGCCTATCTAGAGGTCTTTGTTTTAGGAGGGTCAGCTGTTCCTCATCTAGCAGTAATCAGTCATCAATATTCCTTTAGATAAGATTGAGGTCTGCTGTT
>NW_008360303.1:5940071-5972161 GCF_000622305.1 Nannospalax galili
TTTAAGATGTTAATCTCTTCTTGGTTTAGTTTTGGTGGTTCCCATGCCTTTAGATATCCATCCATTTTTTTGAGGTTTTCAAATTTAGTAGCATATAGGTTTTTAAAGTATTCCCTTATAATTTTCTGTATCTTTCTGGTGTCTGTTGTGATGTTTCCCCTTTCATCTCTGATTTTGTCGATTTCGAGGTGTTCTTTCTTTCTTTTGGTTAACTGGGCTAGCAGTCTGTCAATCTTTATCTTTTCAATGAACAACCTCTTGGATTTGTTGATTCTTTGTATTGTTTTCTTTGTTTCGATTTCTTTAATTTCTGCCCTGATTTTTGTTATTTCTTCTTGTCTGCTGGGTTTGGGTTTCATTTGTTGTTGCTTTTCAAGTGTCTTGAGTTGCAATATTAAGTCATTTATATATGTTCTTTCCAATTTTTTGATGTAGCCACTTACAGCTATAAACTTCCCTCTAAGGAAAGCTTTCACTGTATCCCAGAGGTTTTGTTGTGTTGTATTATCCTTTTCATTTAGTTCCAGGAATACTTTTATTTCTTTCTTAATTTCTCTTTTGACCCATTCATCATTCAGGAGTGTGTTATTTAATCTCCATATGTTCATGTGGTGATTAGGACTTCTTCTGGTGTTGATTGTAAGCTTTATTGCATTGTGGTCTGATAGAATGCATGGAATTATTTCAATCTCTTTGTATTTGTTGAGGTTTGTTTTGTGCCCCAGTATATGGTCGATTTTGGAGAAGGTTCCATGGGGTGCTGTGTAGAACGTATGTCCTTTGGTGCTTCAGTGGAATACTCGGTAGATGTCTGTTAAGTCCATTTGATATACGGTATTGTTTAATTCAGATGTCTCTCTGTTAACTCTCTGCCCTGTTGACCTATCTAATGGAAACAGTGGGGTATTGAAGTCCCCTACTATTAATGAGTTGGGGTTAATTTGGGTCTTAAAGTCCTGTAGTATTGTTTTTATGAAGTTGGGTGCACCAGAGTTTGGTGAGTATATGTTCATGATTGTCATATCTTCTTGGTTTATTGTTCTTTGATCAGAATGAAGTAGCCCTCTTTATCTCTTCTGATTGGTTTTAGTTTAAAGTCTATTTTGTCAGATATTAGAATTGCAAACGCCTGCATTTTTCTTAGTACCATTTGCTTGGTTTATTTTTTTCCATCCTTTCACCTTAAGGTAGCGCCTATCCTTGAAAGTGAAATGAGTTTATTGCAGACAACAAAAAGATGGGTTTTATTCTTAATCTCTTCACCTAGTCTGTGTCTTTTGATGTAGACTGAGAGATGTGTATTGGATCCTGTCATTTTTATTTCTGCTTACATTCTTGATATAGCTGTACTTTTCCACAATTATACCTTCATTGGATTTCTTTCCACAACCCCTTGGGTATAGTCATTCCTTTCTTCAGCTGTTCGTATTGCTTCCAGAACTCTCTTAAGGGCTGATTTTGTGGACATGAATTCCTTTAGCCTATTTAAGTCATGGAAGATTTTTCTTTCCTCTTCAACTATAATAGACTTTTTGGCATCTGGGGTCATTTAAAACTGGGAATACATATGGTGCCACACAATTCCTGCAATATTCCATTCTTGTGCTTTCTTAAATTTTTCATAATCTTTGCGTGAGTTGTCTAGTTCGTCTGCTTTATCTTCCAGTCTTGATATTCTGTTTTCCATTTCATTTATCCTGTTGGTGAGGCTTTCTCTTATCATTTCTAATTGGCTTACTGAGTGTTTCACTTCCTTCTTCATTTCAGCCTGAATAGTCTTCAATATTTCCAGATTTTTTCTGAATTCATTCAGAAGTTTATCCCTATCCCCCTTCAGTTCTTTGATTTGTTTGCGTGTTCTTTAAACTCACTGAATTCTATTATGATGTTTATAATTGTTCTTTTGAATTCCATGTCCTGCATCATCTCTAGGGGGTTCTCATTGTACTCCTCTAGAGGACTATTGGTATTTGGTGGGGATATGTTATTTTTGTTTTTCATGTTATTATTTTTTCTCTGTGATTTTGACGTGCGAATTTCTTTTGTAGTTTCTGATTCTTGTGTGAGACTCAAGCCTTCAAGTTTAGGTCTGCTTGTTTTGTAAACTTTATGTACCTTTGTGGTTTCTTTTTGGGCATAAAATCTGGTTTGTCTAAGCTGCCAGTTTTGTCCTTTGATTTTATATTGGAATGGCCAGACTTCTTTTGTCTTCAGGAGTTCCCACAGAGGCCCAAGTCAGATGAGGATCAGATGCTCTCAGGCTTTCTACTAAGGTCTGGATCCCTCCAGGAAAGATTTTGGCCTCAGAAATTTGGGGGTTGGACTGGCCTGGGAGCAGGGCCCAGGATAGATACTGGTCTAGGGCAGCTGGTGGCTGTGCCACCCAGTGATGCAAAGGGAGATCGGGGTGGGAAGAGGCCCCATGGTCTCCTGGGGACTCCATTGAAGAACTGGGTTTGTACGGATGCAAAGGACCAGGAAGTTGAAAGGTCAGGCCCAGCATCCAGGAAAGAGCCTGATAGGTTGTGCAGCCAAGAGAAGCAGAGGGAGGTGAGGGCAGGACCATGCCAGGAGGGCTCCTTGGGACCTCCACAAGGAACTGGGTTCATCTGAATGCAAAGGTTCAGGAAGCAGTAGTGGTTCCCCCAGTGTATGGGATGCCAAGACCAGGAATAGGACAGGACCCAGGCTAGGAGGAGAGATGGGCAGGGGAGATGGAAGGGTGAATGAGGCTGGGGGAGTCAAGGTGCAGAGGGCACGATCGACTTAGCTGGAAGAGAGTCCATTGGGTCATGCAGGTCCAGGGAAGCAGAGGGAGGTGAGGATCGGACCAGCCCAGAGAACTTGCGGGGACCTGGAGAAGGAACTGGGTCAGTCTGGATGCAAGGGATCAGGAAGCAGTGGTGACCCTGGGCCGAGAGGTCAGCCCAGGCATCCAGGAAAGAGGCTGGCAGGCCTTGCAGCCCAGGGAAGCAGGGGGAGGTGAGCAGCATTACTTTCTTCTTAAAAACAGAATAAAATCTATCAGCTGATCAATACCACACAGCCTGCCTAGGTTGAAGCTGTCACAATGTTCATATGTTAATAAGATGGTAATCTTTAAGAATATATATTTTAAACTGTCTGAAGAAAGAAGAGGACATTAAGGTAGTAATATATGGTGTGTGCCTATGTGCACGCATCCTCTTTATGCATACAAAGACAGGATGAGTGACAAGGAAGATATACTTATCGTTGCATTGATGAAATAAGCAGTATCATGAAAGCTTAAAAGTACAGAATATATATTTATAATAGTCTTTTGAACCATCTGTCTCACAAGTGTCAGACTTACTTAAATGTCTGACATGCACAACTGGTGTCAGGCTGTTGTGATGCATCTGTATATATGCCACATGCCAGTCACTTGACTGATACTAATTTGAGGAGACTAACTTCTAAAAATATCTATGTGTGAGCTTCTAGGAATTTCTCACTGATACATGTACTTATGTGTGTTTAAATATCACACATTTTAAGGTAGCTCTACCACCCAATGATGCAAATTAATCTTATCTTTATCTTTCTCCCACCTCAAAATACATTCTTAAATTCTTATAATTTTAGACAAATTTACTGTAATTTCTCATAGAGTGAATTGATAGTTGAGGGGACATCACTGATGTGATGTCATTTAACTCTGAGAATTTTTTGTTTAAGCAGAATGAGTGACTTGATTTTGCATGAGTCAAATCATATCAAACTCAGTAATAATAATATGAACTAGAGAATCAGGATTTAGTAGAATAGGTAGAAAAGGTATGATGCATATGTAGAAACATAAAATAGTGTTCTCAGGGAAATGAGAAAGATTGGGATTTGTACTATCCACCTTAGGATTTGTAGCACGTTTCTGAGTAAACCCAGGTTCCCATTTGTAAAATAGCAATAATGCACTTATTTTTGGATTACTGCATATCAGCCTTTGTTCCTAATACAGCAAACACGTATCACCAGATGAAATGACACCAGTCACTGCTTCTTTCACTAATAATAAAGAGGGACGTGGAGATGATTTTTGCACTCTTATATTACAATGATATATTACATAGTCTGTAATGATCACAACACTGTTTGTGATTAGACTATAACTGTATAGAATGCTAAGTTCATGAAGTCTATTATATTAATGCTGACCTGTCATAGGAATGTTGCTTGTTAAAGGTACTTCAAAAAAATCAAAGATGATGATTCTAATGTTCAAATTCTCATTCTTAAATTAGGAATTCCTTAGTGAACTAAGTAGTTAGAAGGCAGCAGGACATGAACAGGCATATGTGTTCTTATTTGTTTCCAGTGAGGTTTGATTCATCTGCAGCTTAGTGAAAACAGAACACCAATTTCCTTACAGAGAGAAATGAAATCATTGTTTCTCTCTCTTTCTGAAAGCCAGTATAATGAAGTGTTTGATTCTTATATGCTGCATAGCAATTATTCAGAGTGACAAATCATTTTTTGAGATTGGCTCCAGGTGCTGCACCTGACACACAATAGAGAATCTCAGAGAAATGAGGAGTCCTCACTTTTCATAACGATTATGTGAGCCAAGTCACGAGAACATCTCTCTCTCTCTCTCTTTCTCACTCTCTCTATCTCTCTCTCTTTCTCTCTGCATATTTGTGTGTGTGTCCTCAATAAAAATGGAAAAAAAATGATAACACTTTGTTAGAAAAGAACATTATGCAGTTAAAACAAGGGACCCCCTGAAGGTCTATAGTAACTGAAAGTGGCAAGATTTGATTTGAAGAAATTACCATATCAGCAACAACAAAACAAATACTTTTTGGAAAGTTAAAGGTAAAGACTTACATACAAATGCACAAACCCACACAGTACAAATACATACACATACATACACACATAGGTGTGATATTTCTTTGATGTGTATATTTATAAATTATTACATACATGTGATATATGTGTGCTTACTTGTGTGTTTCCACTATAAGTGCTAAAAGAGAAGTGTATGAAATCCATCACTTTATAATCTCTGAGGAATATGATAGTATAACATAGAAAGTATTTCACATTGAAATTAGAGAATTTTAAAAGTACATAATATTTTTCCCTCATTACTCTGTAGCATTTATTTTTGGCAGGCTGAAAGCAAGAATGTGTAGCATTACTATTTGCATACTAGCTAAAAGTCATGTTAGTAAAGTTTAAGTATTATAACAATACCAATTTGATTTTGTATTGCACGTACCTTCTGTAGAACAAATAATTTTTTGTCCTGTGTAGTACAGTGAAGGAAGAGAGCACAAGAAATCTTCTTGTGCCTCCATTACTCTTTTTGTACATTTTAATTGAATTTTTCTCTGTTTCATGGTGAACATCTTAATCATCTTTATATCCCCTTTCCATTGGCACCCTCCCATACCCCCCTACCGCTTGGGTTCATACATTCTGTCATTTATGTTAAGGCCTAACTGGTCAAGTTAGTGTCCACAGACATCCCTGAGTGAAAGTTCATCCACTGGGGTCTAGGCATCCTGTCTAGAATCCCTCCTTTTAAGATCATTCTTCCTCACCCAGAAATGACCATCAGCCAATAATTCTTTGACTAAGATTGGGACCTGTTGCCTATTTCCACAGTTCTGTGCTGGGCTTTTTTCTCCTTGAGTTTGCACGGTTCTTGTACACGCTTACACCATTGCAGTAGCTTCACATGAACAAAGTCCCAGGAAGCTGTAGGACACTGTTTTGATGGTCATGCATCTCCTCCCTGGCTATTACACAATAGCCCCTCTTCCACAATGGTCCCTGAGTCCTAGGATTGTCTGTCAATTTCCCAAGCCTAAGTGGCACATCTACAATGCAACATCTACACCTAAGGCCACAGAACATAGAATAAGGGGTATAGAGAACACCTCTTAACTCTCAATAATGAAACTCCTTTCATGCAATAGAGGGTCAAGAACACAAAAGGTCACAAGTGACCCAAGCATAGAAAATAAAAGTCTGCAGAGTGCAGTTCCTTGAAAATAACTCCTGTATTAAATTCCATTACTTCTAATACACTCTCTCATCTTTATACTCAGTGAGTACCCGTGGCGGCCCTAGCACATTCTGCAGATGGGCAAGTTTATAAAAGGAAAACACAGGGAAAGAGCTGTTCCTCATCCACTTAACCAGTTTGTATCAGGATACTTTGTTTGAAATCTAGAGTAAGATAGAACTTTAATTTTGCTTGGATGAGATGATGTAATTGCTTCATATGTTTGTTCTAGATAACATTTATTATCTGAATGCAAAACACCTAGCCATAAGACATTCAGTGATGTATATGCATTGATTTCCTTTATGTTTCTTTATTTTCCTTGTGTTGAGAAATGAAAATCCTTGATAGATGAATGACTTGATTATAAATGGCAATTTAAAAGTCATAAAAGAATTCCTCTGTTGTATAAACCTCAGCCACTAATATTTAAAAAATTGTTTCTGACTGCTAACAAACATGTGCTGTTTTTGAGAATGCTTTTCCTGTTTAATGAAAGATTAGTGTTATCTTAGTAAAAAAAAAATTGAGCCAGTTCTAAAGATGACAAGCATCTTTGGATTACTTTTGTTTTATTACATTTTTTTAAAAGAAATTCCTCCAGTATCCTCATCTGTTTTCTAAATATTTGAAATGGAACAGATAAAATATGTGTTCCTTTTTTCCAAGATAGGATGGTGAAATGCATATTATTTCTAACAATGGTTAAGGTTAAGAATATTGAAATTAGGATTTCTTTGATTGGCTGCTTTATACCTATGGCACTATGATGAACAAAGATCTTCTGGTATCGAAGTAGAAACGATCATTACAGGAAAGGGAGGAACAAAGGCAGGCCTGTGGATCTGGAAGGTTTTGTATAATTTCAATGCAGTGAGAGGCCATCGTAGAGGGAGCACAGAGAACAAGGAAGAAACTGTTCAAGATTAAATCCGACACAACTGCCAAAGATGACGCACCAGCCCTCTTTAACTTGTGGCCCTTTGTAAGCACTTGGACATTACATGAAATGAATTGGGGAATCACTAGTGTTTTGGACTGAGGAGTGACAGGAGGAGGATGTTTGGAATGAATGCCTTGGAATGGCATGCTAAAAATACCGTGTCTACAGGCACAAGACGTTCATTGGAAAGACATCGTTTTAGAGGTATTTACAACTATGAAATAGACATAATCTTGACATTTAAAGTATTATATACAAAGGATCAAGTAGATATTATAGGTTTAATAGTGTAAAAGTACTGAAACTGCAAAGGTTTTTGTCTCTTTCGAAGAGGTAATGATGCACATAAATCATAACTTTTATTATAACATAATCAGAGTCATAATTGTATAGTAACTTAACATTACAAAATTTTACAAAGGCATGACTACTTCTTAGGGGAATAGAGACAGATTTGAGATCATTTTCATTTATTTTTGAAGGATAGCAATGAGGATATTTCAAACAGGTTGGGGATCATTTTTACCTAATAGTTAAAGTTTGAGCACATTTTCTCTGGAATTAAAGCCATAAATGTCTGTTAACTATAAGAACTTCTAGGAAGTACAAAGGACAAGTAAAAAAAAAAAGTACAACAAAGGATGCTTTTGCATTTTCACACAAAATAATTGTACATGTAGAAAGATATAGTATGTATGAAATTCCTTTTCAAATTAACAATTTTATTTGTAAGTTTGAAAGATAAAAGATCAGAGCTGGAGAGATGGCTCAGCGGTTAAGAACACTGGCTGCTCTTGCAGAAGACCCAGGTTTGTATCCCAGCACCAACATGGCAGCTAATAACTGTCTGCAACTCCAGTCCCAGGGGATCCGACAGCCTCTTCTGTCCTCCACAGGCATTGCACAGCTCAGCCCGTGTGCACTTACCTACATACAAGCAATACACGCATACACATAAAAATAAATTAAAATTAATAATAAATAAAAATTTTAAAAATAAAATAAAAGTAAAGATAAAAATCAGTATAATAATTTCTATAAAATAGCTAAAATGAAAGGAAACAACTTTCGTTGGAAAAAATTTAGGAAGATCCCTGAACATGAGAAATTATATAATACCATGAATGTGAATATCAAATTAAAGCACTTGAATATGAATATGACATAACTTGTTTCATTTGCATTTTTTCAAAAGCTTATTTATAAATTCAGCAGCTATGCCAATTTAAACTTCATTACTTTTCTTTGAAGAATTTTATAGGAGAATTCTAAAATGTATATTGAAAATTAAAAGCAAGAGGATCTTTGAAGAAAGATAAAGTTGAAAGATTTAGATTACCACATTTCAAACCATGTTCTATACCTACAGTGGTGTTGGGAGTCTATATAGACAAATATGTCAACGTAATATCAAGACTAATTGGCTATAGACTCTAAACTATTGGACTATATATCTATTTGTATGCCACTAAACAAATTTTCTTTATTATTTTAAATATGTAGTAAGATTTTTAAATATCGTTTTATTTATTTATTTTTATTTTACATTTATAAGTGCATGTACATAAGTGCACCAGTATCATACAATGCCTGCTGAAGTCAGAATAGAGTGTAGTATCCCTTGGCACTGGAGTTAAGGACTGTTTTTAGCTGCCATGTGAGTGCTGAAAGCTAACCTAGGTTTTTTAAAAGAGCAGTTAGTGTTCTTAATCTGTGAGCCATCTCTCCAGCCCCTATTTTAAGTTTGAAATAAGGAAGTTTTAGTCCCTCGGCCTTATTCTTTCTCATTATTGTTTTGGATGTTTGTGATCTCATGAGACTCTAAATGATTTTTATTATAGGTTTTATTATTGCTGTAAATATGTCACTGAGATTTGATATCTGGAGCACTGGACCTATCAATCACTTTAGATAGCATTAATATTTAAATTATGAAGTCTATTTCCATATGCATGTTTTCTTCACTTTTTTCAGAAGTATTTCATGGCATTCATTATGATAATGTTCATTTCCTTTCCTGATCAATTCCTAAGATATTTTTACTTCTGACATGACTATTAATCAACTTTTGTTTGCAATTTCCACATTAAGCTGTTCATTATTAAGGTAGAGATATTCAGATAATGTATTTTGCTCACTGCTTAATTAATAATCATCAATAAAATTTTGTTTATAAAATATTGACTTTGTATACAAATAACACAATGAAAAGTGAAGATATAATTTTACATATTTTTTCAGTTTCGATACCTGTTCTGTGTTGTGCTGCCTAATTGTTGTGACTAAGTTGTCAATGCATTGAATAGTTCAATATCTGGGTCCTGCATGGTAGAAGGAGAGTACTCACTTCCTCCCACTCTCGGCTGAGCTCTACCTGCATGTAGTGGCACAATCATGACCCACAAATAACACACGGAAATTATTTACTTCAACACAGCCTCAGTATTCTGTGGGACAATATCCAAAGTACTAATATAGGGACTTTTTAAATATTCAAAAGGAAATGAAAGTATAAATATGACAGAATTAAATATTTGAAAAATTGTTTTTTGCCTATTGAATAAGCTTATCTAAACCAAACGGAGCAAAGTCATGTACAGACATGCCTGTTTATGGAGAAAACGATGCAAACAGTAATGGAATTTTATCAGGAACCATGGATATCAGAAGATAGATAATAGGGGGAAAAGAATTTGACAATTTCTCATCTAAACAAATAAGGAAATAATGGAATTTCCATATACTTAAAGGCATCAATTAAATACATTATAACATCCTGCCTTTTCTACATTAGGAGTGTGTGTGTGTGTGTGTGTGTGTGTGTATGTGTGTGTTTCAATCTAAAGCTCTAAAAAATATAGAAAGAGTATTGTGCCTATAATAGTAGAATTCACATAAAGATATAAAACAGTACTTGAAGACATCTGCTAACATTAAGTCAAGAGAAAGTGCAGAAAACCCAGTGGCAAACCTTACGATCTAAGGTCAGTGTTTATATGTCCTGGATCCAGAAAATGCAGGAAAGAAGACTTGAGGTACCTTTGTCGATTTTTCTATGTAGGTCTGTAGTCTCATCCCATCTCTGGCTAAGAGAGATCATGCTTGCACTCAAAATAACTTCTGCTCAGTTTAACTATCTGAAATACTTTTGGAAAGTTGTATGCATAACTCTCCAAGAAATTCTGTGCTTCGGGAGATGTATGTCTTAAACAATTTCAGTAAGATATTTTTTTCTTGTTATTAAACTCGGTAGATCAAACTGTTACATCAAATAAAATCCACTGATAATCTTTCTTGTTTGAATATACACTATAGGGTAAAATTACTTGTAAATATTTTTAATATTATAAAGATAGAATGTCTTTGTTATTGTAAAATATTCAAACATAAAATCAATAACTTTCCAAAATTATAAAAGTAATATTACTTTCAGTGACATAGTCAAAGCCAAGCAATCAGACAATATAGTTCCAAAATTTAAGTAAGAAATGAGCTTATATTTTTTGAGACATCCTGTCTTATTCTCTGTGGCCACATTTTTGAAGTCTATAATCTCCAATCATAATTTCAAGAACAAGAAGTCAAGAAAAACAAACATATCTCCTTAACTTAAATGACTTGCTTACATTCCAGGATTCTGAAAACAAAAACAAAACAAAAGTTTTTTTTTCTAAGCAGAGTTGCTTACATTGCAGGATAATAAATTCAGTATTTCCCTCATTGGTGTATATATGCTTATATTCAGAGGAACAAACATAATATCTGTGTCTGGGAAAAAGGGAAGATTGCCAACAGTCTCCTGTATAAGCATCAAGACTTTCAAATTCTAGCATTTCTTTCATAATATACTAGATTGAGTGCATGGAAAGCCACCAGCTCTCATCACATCACCCAGCTAGAAAAACTAAACACTGTATTTATTGAGCTGCTGCTGTTGATGTGAACACCAGCATTTCATCTTCTGACATGAGGCCCATGCCCAGTCTTGTTTGATCTAATGCAAACCAGACCATTTGGACTTTGTACTGTTACTGTTATATTTAACTTGAAGAATCTTTGAGATTTATATTTTAAAACAAAGTGTTTTTTTTCTAATTGAGAAAGAATACTCAATGGAGTAAGTGTTCAACTTGAAGACAGTGGTACCCTACTGTGAGGGCTAATCTTTATTATCAACTTAACAGAACTGGAATTAACTACAATGTGAGAAACATTTTTAATCAGATTACTTGAAATCAAAAGACCCATCCTAAATGTCAGTGGCACCATCTGATAGCAGCCCATATAAAGGAACATGGCAGAGAGAGCTTTTGTTTTTTACCTAATTGCCTTTTCTCTCCCTGGAAGTTTATTTATCTTGTTGCTGTGGCATTCATTTCCTGATACAATAACCAACTTCTGGCCAAGCATGGTGGCACACCTTTAATCTCAGCACTCAGGAGAGAGAGGAAGGCAGATCTTTGTGAGCTTGAAGCCAGCCTGGTCAACAAGTGAGTCACAGGCTAGCTGTGCTACAGGGAGACCCTGTCTCAAAAACACCAAAAATTTAAAAATAATCTTAAAAACAAAGAACCAACTTCTTTGGATTCCAACCTAGACTCAAGACCAGCAGATCTACAAGAATCCTCTAGACTTTCAATGTCAGTTGAGATGGTTGAGACATCCAGCCTCATGGACTGAGTGGCACAGACATTGCTAGACTTCTTGGACTCTATCCTGTAAGCCAGTCTAATAGATTCCCTTTAATATTAGATAGATGATGACAGATAGATACATAGATAGATTATAGATAGATACATAGATACATAGACAGATTATAAATAGATGATAGATGATAGATAGATAGATAGATAGATAGATAGATAGATAGATAGATGATAGGTAATCAGAGTACCCTGACTAATACACCTACTGAATCAAGTTAAATATGTTTTACTGTGTGAAATGTTGCTGAGAAGTGAGAAAATTGTAGTTGAGGACCTGAGCACCACATTTCACACTGTGGAGGTCATTAGATTGGCAAGAGTGTCTCAGGGTTATACTGCTATTGAAAACCTCCTTCATGTGGACGCAGGATGACCGAGCAGAGGGCTGGTAAGATGAAAAGTGGAGGTACACTCATTTTCAAGTAAGAGGCACCAGAGTCAGAACATTCAGAGAAAACTTCCTTGGACAGCTTCATAAGGCCGTAGAGATGCCGAGATATTCCGGCCCTGTGGCTGCCCATTCTCTGTGTTCAGGCTACCAGACAAAATTTCATCCAGCCTTTCCAGAGTCTTAATTTTTTTGACAGATGACAATTTAACAGTCATTTGTGTATTAATAGCACTATTCTAAAATATGATTTAAATGGACTTTGAATTGGCCAGCTATACTTCTATGCTAATGAAGATCTATTAGATTGAAAATTAGGTGATTTACATTTCGATTGACTCTGAGAATTTAGGGTTTATTTCCTAGGGGAATGCACTAATTCTCATATATTATGATTGACTGCTCTTTTGTTATGAGAATATTATTTGATTTTAGCCAGGTCTTACAATGGAGTTTTGCTTTTTCTCCTTAATATTTTTAATGTAGAATAGTGTTTATTTTGGTCCTTGCATAAATTATGTGCCAGAATGCTGTCCCAAAACATGCAGCTGCTCTCCAATTCCAGTGATTTTTGGTTAATGCACCATTGGCCTGGTCCATCTTGTGTCTGCCCATGTATTGATATCCAGCTGTGCACAGCTCAAAGATTTCTCAAGCATATAATAAATATGTTCCAATGGCTTAGACCTTCTGCTTCAGTTAATATGAGATTTTCTTTTGTTTTTCTCTTTTGGATTAAATATTTGCTTGTTCTTTCAAACAGTTCAAATAATCAAGGAATAAAACAAAATTTTAGAGAAGTTACATATCTATTTCTTAAGAAACATCAACATCCTATTTTATGAAAAAAATATGTTCAAAATAATTTCATGGCTAGTTAGAAGATTAGTTTTAAATTCATTCCCTAAAACTAGTTTCTATTTCACAGTGAGCTGATACTTATTTTATTTAACTTATTCTAAAATTTAGGGTTATTTTTAAAATATTGTTACATTTGGTTAAATGTGTTTTTGCACTGCACACTTTGAAAAATGAAAAATACTTACAAAGTATGATGCTCCCTTAGTGAAATTTCTATACAAAGAATCACACAGAAGCAAAAGTTAAATATGAATTTCACAAGCTTTAATCTTTTCTAAGACAAAGTCGACTCTACTTACATTGTTTTAAATTGTAAGAGATAAGTGCTACTGTGTCAGAATAATTTATTGGCATATTAATTGCCACTTTCATTTTATTTTAAATTTTCATCACACATCTTTTCTGCTCTAAGAGTTCATTCAAGCATTTGGAAATCCATTGGGACAAGGCTTGTTGCTGCAGGCCAAGAGTCAGAGTTAACAGTAGGCAATATGTGAATCTGGCTTGTACATTTTGATTTTCTCTGTAACTTCATGGGTCTATATTAGAGTAAATGGTGAATGATTCAGACTTTCAGGGAAACAGAAATCCCTTTTCTCCAGGGTGTATATGAGATATCTTGCATAGTGATGACTAATGGGCCATCTCATTTATTTCCCCTCAAGTTGGTGGCCAGAACATCTGAGGCAATCATAGATGGCTGTGATAGTAACAAGAAAGTCTCCTTGGGAGAAACCTGTTCAGGAGAGTGGTGATCTCTGGCCTGAATGAAGACCCAACTTTCCAGTTTTGTCAGGTCAATCACTTTAAGTGATGCTAAAGAGATAGGAGGAATAACTAACGTATTAATGAAATGATTAACTTTTCCTGCCTGGAATCCCTGCCCCTTGGTGCTGTGCTGCTTTCTGTAAGTCTGCAATTCAGAAAATCATAGCCTCTCCTTTCTTTCTATAGCTTTTCTCACTATGATTTCCTTAACACTCTGAGCTGCCCCAACATTTTGGGGTTTTTTACCTTTTCTCTAAAGCTCTCCTTCCCTCCCCACCATGTAGCTGCTAGTCTCCCTCCCCACCATGTAGCTGCTAGTCAGTCACCAGTCTAACCTCCATTATAGACCCTAAACAGGCATGGTTTTTGGCTTTTTTTCTTTCTCCCATCCATTCTCCACCAGATAGCTTCTGAGATTTACATCTTGCCTGCTTTGAGAATTTTTCCTTAAACCCTAATAAAATTATCTTAAATCTTCTGTTTGATTCATTCTTAAATTCCTTTATGCATGAGACTAAAAGCTCTAAAAGGGCCCCCATTTATGCCTGTATTGGTGGACCTTTAGGTGTGGAGATATAAAATCTAAGGAAATATGAAATATCAAAAAATGAAATCAAGATTAACTCTTAGGAAATGAGCATGTTAGCATGAGAGCTCCTCACATAACTTTGGAGGATGTAAAGAGTCCCAATCATAACATTTAATTTTAATTACCAATAATGATAATGACAGAATCAGATGCAATCAGATTTCAGGATAATAAATTTTATATTATTTCTTACATGAAATATCTCTAAATTTAAGGTAAAATTTTCATAACTTCTTAAATTAAAAATCAAACTATACACATAAAATTTTATGGAATAGATTAAATATTTTACTCATATCATATAATCTTCACCATAATCATTTAAGATGAGGGAACATCATTCTCTACTTTAAGTCACAGAAGACTACTGAAAATTTTAACTGTTTATCTAAAAAGTTACAGAGTAAGATTCAAATTCTGTTTGGTTGCAAAATCTCCCCACTCTATTATTCAGTTTCCAGAATGCTTCTGTTTCAAGGAGTGATCAATATATGATGTTTATTTAAGCAAAAGTCAACTGGAATAAGAGTGCTGGCTATCACTTAAACCAGAGACTTTCTGGGGTTTTGTTTTGTTGCTGAGATAGCCTCCCTGTTCATGTACTTTATTTCACTATTGCATGCCTTAAGTTAAAAGATTGGACTTTTCAGAAAACTTGTGGTTTTATACCTGTGACCAAATGATCACTCTCTAGTCCAGGATTAGGAAATGTGTATAATTCAGTGAAGGATATTGTTATTCATTTTTGTTAAATTGAACATTTTTTGACTTTGTCTTTTGAAAACATACTCATTCATCAATAGATTCCCAAGTGATGGAGATCTCTGTTAATTTTTGGTATCAAGAAATTCCACCAACTGTGCTTGAAAAACGATTCCCTTCCTTAAACTAATTCCCAGTTTCTTCATAAGAACTTGTCTGGCTGGAAGTTACAGAAATTTGAGCTGAAATCTAAATTCGATCATGAGGAAAAGGATAACAAATTGAATCATGAGATTGTATAAGATGTAATAGGCCTTAGGAACAGTGAGATCATGGTTCGGGTCTTCCAGTGTCTTGTCTTTCAGTTTCCTTCATTTTTATGACTGTATGCTTATTTTCTCCATATAATAAGAAACATACTAGGAAACATGCCTATCACACTGTTCTTAAATGATATTTTATTTATTCTTTGAAATTTTCATACATATATCTAATGTGTTTTTAATATATCCATCTGGCACTTCCTTCCTTCAACCACTCCCTCCAGCGCCCTCCACCATGTCTATTTCTGAATTTCCTGTCCTCTTTTTAAAACTCTTATTAAATATACCAAGTCCAATTAGTGCCACCCATGTGTAGGAGTGTGTGGCCATCCATTATCCCATGGGCACCTACAAGTAGCCAAATCGGCAAAGGAGATCGTTTCTCTCTTTCCCTCCACTGCCATCAGCTTTCAATAATCAATAATTCCTCTGCTAGGGAAAGTACCTTAGTGACTCCTCTCCTATATAGAGTACAGGTCTGTAGCAACCCTCCCCCAGTGCAGTAAAACCTCACAAAACAGGCCCCAGGGGCATCCTTGAAAAACAAGAATCAAGTCAGCAGCTGCACTGGCCATGAAGAAGCCATTTCAACACAGGATGTTTCCTTCAGATAAGTTTAGAAGACAGACAGGCCCTTGCACCTGTGACCAGAGATGCGATTGCTGCAAGAGCTGTCTGCTGTTTCAGCACAAGCTGCTTCCCCTGTTAAGTTTCACAATGTGTAGACCCCTGCTTCATGCTTAAACTGTTTAGATTACTTTGGAGCCTTCTGCATTCCCTAACCCCCTATGAAAGCCACCAGCCAGCAGCCTGCAGGTTGGTAGCCATACCTCACCCCTGAGTTGAGGCCTACCACTTCGACTTTCCAATTTCAATGAACTCTGCTTTGCCGGAATCAATCTGTGTGACTGGGCACTTCCTTCCTGATTTATCTAACATGATGGTGCCATGATTCGGATCCCCATCACTGGAAGTCCCAGGTAAAGGACTCTAGCCAGACCAGCCACCAACTACTGGCTATCCTGTGACTGCCACTGATTCAGCTTTGAGGTACACTCTCCTCCTCTCCTCTCCCTCCCTCTCTATCTAAATCCCTTCCCTCCTTCCTTTGGCTCTTTCTTGACTCTCATCTCCCTCCCCTGGTCTGTTTAATTTCAATTTGAGTCAGGGTTATTCCCGGACCTAACGAAAAGCCACTAGGCTGCACTGGTCTCAGGGATTGTTGAGTGTCGGACTTACCTAAACCCACCTGGTGGGAAGACCTCCCCACTCATGGATCTCAAGCCCTTTCCCTTAGGGCCTCTTGGTCCTGATGACTAGTCTTTGGAAGGAGCATAGATCCCTCCCAGCCTGCTAAAATGTTTTCCAGCTACCTACCCGTCCTGACCAAGAATCCTAGAGACCCTAGCAGCCTACTACCTACGCAGGGAGTGCAGGCCTCTTGTTTTGAGGTCTTATTGGTTTTCTGTGTGAACCTTTGGATTTTGACTCCCTGGATCAGAGTCTCTTTGCCTTAAACTTTCCCCCACCCCCACCCTCTCTCTCCTTACACTCTCCTTGTAGCTCTTCCATCCTCTTTCCCTGTACTTTGTCTCCCTCTACTGGTTGGTCTTATCAAAGGCCTTTCTGAACCATAAAATCACACAGATGCACCAGAAAGACCCCCAGTATTTTCTCCTCTCTGGATGCTAATGCTGCCTCCAGGAACCTGAGGGGGACCCTCCCTGTTCTACCCTCTCTGGCTGATAGCAGGGCATTGCCTCCAGAGATTGGGACATTCCAGTTTCAGAGCCCCGGCCATTTGAGGGATGCCTTTCTTGACATTGGTTCTGCATGTATTCACCTGCCATGCCTTCCAGCTCATGTCTCTCTTTCTCCTCCTTCCTCCTACCATTTTGTTCCTCATATCTATTGTCCTTCTCCCTGGAATCCTTGCTGTTATCTCAGATTCCACTCCTCACGGTGAGAGAATTTTCATGTCTCCCTCTACCTACTTGCTCAGCTTCTCTACTATCTCAGCTTCTCATTGCTATCTACTTAGTCTGCCACTATGGGAACCTCTTAGTCTAAACCTGAGGGTCTCGCTCCTCTTGCCTGCCTTCTTCTGCTTCTAAAGCCACTAGGGCTCTCTGACACAATCAGACCAAAACACTTAAAATTTTTGTGCACCACTTGCCTGGCCACAGTATAAACTAGACAATGACTCTGTTTGGCCAGATGCAGGAACTTTAGATTTCAATATCCTAAGAGATTTAGAAAACTTCTGACAGCATAATGGCAAAAGGTCTGAACTCCCCTATGTTCAAGACCCCACTCCTTTGTGCTTCCTGATCTCCACATCAGGTCCTCCTTGCCATAACTGCTCCACATGACCCTAACCCTTTTGCCCCTTCTACCCTACAATATTCTGCTCCTCTATCATATCCCTCAATATCAGCCTTCAATCCCAATCTGTCAGACAAATGATGCCCTATCAGACTCCAACCTCCCCCTTTCCCCCCAGCCAGAAGCACACCTGGCCTCTCCTCTATCCTGGCCTTCTCTATACCACTCTGTTCCCTCTTCCCCCATCCTTGAACGAGGCTCGCTCCTTCACCTAAGATCTCTTTATAATCCTCTTCCTCTCCCCCACCCCACTGCTCTAAGTCTCTCACCCTCTCCCTTACTTGCACTTCCTCCCTGCTCAAAGAAATTCAGGGTCTCAAGCAACTCCTCACCGAACACCCTCCACTCTCTCCTATGCCTCCTGCCAGCTCCGAAAACCCATTTATCTCTCCTACATCTACTTCTACCCCCACCTCAGAATCAGAACCTGTTCCCTGCCTTCCTCTGCACCCCTGAGGAGAAGACACTCCACTGAACACCCCTACTCCAGCCTCCCTAGCTTCTTCTTCTCCTCCCCTTCAACTTAATCCAGCTCCAGGCCCTGTGTCTTGCCATACTCACTCCCACATCCGGTCTCAGCACCCTAACATTTGCAGCATTTTTCCTTTCTGGAAAGTGGCAGAGGTGGAAGGAGATGCTAAGGTCCATGTCCCTTTCTCCCTTGGTGATTTGTCCCAACTTGAATGCAGGATAGGCTCATTTTCTGCAGATCCCACCCACTTCATAATGAGTTTAAATACATAACCCAATGTTATGACCTGACCTGGCATGATATCTTTATTATCCTACAGTCCACTCTCACTCCTGATGAGAGACACAGGGTCTGGACAAAGGCTCAGAAGTATGCTAATGAATTCTACTCTACTCACCAGACCCAGCCTATTGGGACTGAGGAAGTTCCCTTACAGGATCCTGGTTGGAATTATTAACCTCCACCAGCAGGACAGGAAGGACTTTCCTTAGGCAGGGCTGCGAGGGGCCACATGGCTACTTGTCTTCTGACTGACCTTCAGAGGGCCTCCCCACCTAAGGCAGTAAATTTTGAGAAACTAAAATTAGTCACTCAGGGCCTTACTGAAAATCCTGCTCAGTTCACGACTGGACTGATGCCTTGATTCACTACATCAGGTATTATTCAGAATCCAGAGATGGCCATTTCATGCTTAATCACCATTTTATCTCACAGGCAGCCTCAGACATTGAAAAGAAGCTTAGGCATATGTTGGGGTCCTCTGTTATGCAAAGTAGAAATCTCTTCACATCCGGATAGCTCACGAGCTCGGAAACCATGTGCTGCAGATTCCTTTCATAGCAGAGTGCCTTCCTGGCATCCTCCCTGACTCTTCTTTTAAAGTGCTCGCCACAAATACATGCCCTCTGGCACAGGAGCTACCAGGTTTTTAATCAGGCGTTGTCTGATAGCCTGATAGAAGCCCACCGCCCTATGTAAATGAGGCATCCTAAAAGTACCTATCAGCTAAGGCTTCTTCTGCTGTCTCTACACTATAAATAGTCCTAGTTTTACCCCAATAAAGTTGGAGCTGGAGCTGAATCACTGAGATCTGAGCTGAGTCACTTGTCTTGAGCTGTAACACTAAATCCTGTGATCCAGTCTCCCCAGGGGGCGCTATTCCTCCATCGCCAACTCGCGGACACCCTGGCTTTCGCCGTCCCTCATACGCTTCCGTGTGGTCCAAGTGGCCAGTGGACCTCACATCCTGAGGAAGGTATACGGGTGAAATAGGGACGGGATCGACTGAGTAGACCTCAGTAGCAGAGGAACTTTCACTGCCCAGGAGTGCGTGCTGGGACCCTGAGAGCCCAGCACGTGCTCGCCTATAGGCATAGATAAGGGCCCTGAAACACCCCAGGGAGATATGTTGGACATTTAAAGTTTTCAATAACCAGGAGGAACAAGAGAGGCCAGACAAGCTTACCTTGTCCAAACAAAAATACTACCTAATGCCTGAAGTCCTGAAGGCTCTTCCTCCTTCAAAGAAGGCTTCAGACACCAATGGGGCCCAATGACCACCGCCAGGGGCATGCTTCAGATCTGGACACAGAAGACACAGGGCAAAGCTATGCCCCAACCCAAAACTGCCTTCTGGATCTTGTACTCAGTGTGGGAAGCAAGGTCACTGGAAGTATGACTGTCCTACTTTGCCATGCCAAGGTGGGCTAATCACCTCCCTGACCCCATCAACTCTGTGGGGATCCATAGGCAATCTTCTGGGCCTGGCTGCTGAAGATTGACAAGGCCCTGGCTCTTCAGCCCCCACCTCCCCAATGATCATCACCATGGAGGAGCCCAGGGTAATGGCCATAGTGTCAGGTAAGACCATCTCTTTGGTCTTGGACATGGGGGTGTTGTGGTCTGTTCTCCCCTCCTACTCTGGTAAGATTTTCCCCTCACAGATCTCCCTTGTGGAGGTATGGGAAGCCCCACACCCCTAGAACAACAGGACCCCTGTCATGTATTTTTGGGGGTCCTGACTCATTCCTTTCTAGTTAAGGACTAGACTTATTCCTTTCTAGTTTGACTCATTCCTTTCTAGTTAAGCCCTCCTGTCCACTCCCCCTGCTTGTTAGAGACCTCATGCAAAAACTCTATCTAGCTCCCATCCCATTTCTACAGTATTCCTCCTCTCCCCTGTACCCCCATGCCTTAAGACTAGGACCACTCCCAACTTCTGAGGTTGATCCCAAGATCTGAGACATCTCAGCTCCTGGGCTAGCCTCACACTACACTCCTATCTGCATCTCCTTGAAGGACCACTCCCTATTTCCCAGTAGGCCTCAATATCCAATTGCACTTAAACACTACCATGGACTTAAGCCTGTAATCCAAAGAGTTATGAAAGCTATTCACCTCAATACTACTCACTTACCCTACAACACTCCCAGTCTCCCCATCCTTAAACCCAAGTGTTCCTACCGTTTGGGCCAGGACTTCCACCTCACCAATATGGCACTCATCCCTATTCATGCAGTCATCCCCAACCCTGATTCTCTTCTCTCTCATATCCCCTCTTCTACCCCTCACTTTACTGTCCTAGACCTTGAGGGTGCTTTCTTCTCGATACCCTTACATCCTGACTCTCAGAACTTCTTTGCATTCACCTAGGAGGACCCTGACACTGGGATGGCTTCCCAACTAACTTGGATTGTCCCGCCTCAGGGGTTTCAAGATAGCTTTCACCTCTTTGGCAGGCTCTGACCCAGGATCTAACCTCCCTAGATCTCAACTCCTCCACCATCCTGCAATATGTAGATGACCTTCTTTGCTTTCCATCCACCTCCTTTTCCAGAATTCATACAGTCAAGCTCCTCAACTTTCTAGGGGATAGGGGATATAGGGTATCCCTGGCTAAGGCACAGTTTTCTCTCCCTCAAGTCAAATACCTGGGGTTCCTTCTCACACCCACATCCTGCCACTTAACTATAGATAGAACAAATTACTTAAGGTCTTTTAAAACCCCCACAACCAAGGAGGAAATCCTGTCCTTCCTAGGCATTACAGGACACCTGCACACCTGAGTTCCTAACTTTGCCCTTCTAGCAAAGCCCCTCTATAAAGCCTCCAAAGGAGACCTCCTAATCCATCGAGCCTCTAGGGCCAGTAACAGCAGGCTTCCACATTATCTGAAAGGCCCTCCTAAAGGCACTCACTTGGGATCTCCATTTTTCGTATATGCAACTGAAAGTAGGGGCCTGGCGTTGGGGGTCTTAGGATAGACGAAGGGATCCACTTTCGCTCCAGTGGCTTATCTTTCTAAACAATTGGATACCACCATCCTGGGATGTCAGCCTTGTCTCCGCACCTCTCCATGCTTTGGCTGCTGCAGCTTTCCTAGTCTGGGAGGAGGCTTAAGCTCACTCTAGGTCAGCCCATCTCTATCTTCTCCCCCACTTCTAACCCTCTCATCTCTTGCCAATCTAGCCCCCTCCAAGCTACGAACTTTTTCATGCCACCTTTCTTGAAAATCACTCACTCACCCTTGATTCCTGCCTTCCTCTCAATCCTGCCTCCCTTCTCCTTTCTGCTGAGCTGCTCACTCACTAGTGCCTCAAAACCCTTCAGGAACTCTCTTGCCAGGACCCTTTAATCTCCCTAGAGCCCCTACCTAACCTAATCTTGACTTGTGGATGGAGGTTCAACCTTCACTCCAACGGGGTCCCTCAGGGCAGGTTATGCCATAGTATCCCTCATAGATATCACTGAGTCTGGACCTCTGCCTCCTGGGACCACGTTACAGAGAGCCAAGCTTGTAGCACTCACCAGGGCCCTGACTTGAGCGAAGGATCAGATAGTGTTTTTACAAACTCTAAGTATGCCTTCCACATACTTCATCATCATGCTTCAGTGTGGCAGGAAAGGGGTCTCCTAATCACCAAGTGAACCCCCATAACTAATGCCCCATTAATCCTCAAACTCCTAGAGGCTTCCTACCTCCCAGCTAAGGCAGCTGTAATCCACTGTAGGGGGCACCACCTTCTCAAAGATTCCATAGCTAGAGGCAATGACCTCGTGGACCAGACAGCTAAGGAACCAAGCAGGGCCCATTGCTCCTCTGGCATTACACTTCTTGGCACCAACAGGGATGACCCCCTCCTATCCTGACAACAGGACAGGAGCCTCCTGGACATGGGGGCCACCCAGGGACTCGAAGGATGGTTGCTTCTATCAGACAAGTACTGCCTGCCCAAGGGACAGGCCTTCTCCATCTTAACCCTTCTATATAATGTCTTCCATGTAGGTGCCTGTTTGATTTACAAGTTCCTGGAGCCTCTCATCTGTTGCCCTAGACTTTTCAAAGAGGTCACCAGACAGTGTCCCACCTGTGCCATTGTCTCCCCACCGGGCAGAGGCTGCCATCCTCTGTCTTTCAAACCTCACCAACACTGGGGAGCCCTCCCAGGGGTGGACTGGAAAATAGATTTTACCCACATGTCTACCTACAAAAAGCTCAAATATCTCCTAGTCTGGGTGGACAGCTTCTCAGGTTGAGGCCTTTCCCACCACTGGAGAGATGGCAGACATAGTGGCTAATTGCCTAATTCAGAATTTTCTTCCCGACTTCAGCCTCCCTCTCACCCTCCAATCAGACAATGGTCTGGCCTTTATCTCCAAAGTAACCCAGTCTCTCAGTCCCTGGGAATAATATGAAAGTCACATATCCTCTACCATCCCCAATCCTCAGGAAAGGTGGAGCGAGCTAACTCCCTCCTTAAGGACCACTTTACCAAGCTCTCCCTAGAGATACATCAATCCTGGGTCACTCTCCTGCCTCTTGCCCTCAACAAATTATGTGCTATCCCATGGACCCCCCTCTTTCTCAGCCCTTTTGAGCTCATGTACAGAAGGTCCTTCCTCCTAAATGAACTCCCACTACAATGCCCCTCACCCCTTCATGATTATTTACCTGCTTTCACTCTCCTAAAAAAACTCAGAGAACATGCTGACTGAAGTTTATTCTCCAGGCATCTAAGGACCAGATTGACCACCCCTTCCAGCTGGAGGTTACACCTACCTTCGGGCCACCACCCAAAAAATGGGGTGAAGGGGCCTCTCCAACCACAGTGGACCAGGCCTCACTGGGTGATCCTGTCTACAACAATGGCAACCAAGCTCCTAGGGCAATCTGGTTGGATCCACCTCTCCAAACTAAAACCTGCCCAGGCGCACAGCAAGTACCAGGCCTCTAGCACCGGTCCCATTAAGCTCAGAATCTCAAAGGGCCCCTTCTTAACCTCTATCCAAGAATGAACCTTTTACTCCCTGTACATTTTATCAGCACCCTGACTTTTAGGGCCCATGTTATTCCCCAATGCTCATACCCACCCTTCACCTTTAAGTTTGAAATATGGAAAATCAATAACAAAAATCCAGAGATTGACTTCCTCGGCTCTTTGCCCACTCTCCTTTTGCCCCTCTGTCTAACTGACCTTCAATTTGGGCAAACAAACCTACTACCCTAGGTTCCTATGCTTCATTAGGGACCAAACTAGTTATGATGGCAAGGGCCCAGGAAACTGGGAAGGATGCCCCTCATGGTTGTGCAACTACCACTGGCTTCTTGAAAACCCAATGGCCAGGGGATAGTTCCCAGAGAGGTGGGAACATCTCTCCCCAGATGAACTAGACAACAAGACTTGGAAATACCTGGGTAGGAGTAAGGTAAAGAATTGGGGATTAAAACCTAACTTACCATCCCTTGGCCCCAAATGTGACATTCCAGAAAAATGGAAATGACTAATACTCATACCTGGTGAGGTACACTGGTGTGAAGAGATTTTGTTCAAAATAGTCAGTCCACACTCATGGATGGATCAGGTTGCAAGAGCAGGTGTCTACTACTCAAATAACTCAACAAGTCACTTTTGAGTAAAAATACAAAGAACAATTCTGACTTCCAGGTCCCCAAAGACCATAGAAACCCTAGGCCAAGCAAAAAACAACAACAACAAAACAAAACAAAACAAAACAAAAAAAAAACAGATAATACAACAACAGCTCAGACATCTCAATTGCTTTCATGCTTTCATGACTTTTCCTAGGCCCATGTTCTCTCTCTCTCTCTCCTCCCTCTCTCTCTCTCTCTCTCTCTCTCTCTCTCTCTCTCCTCTTTCTCTCCCTCTCTCTCTCTCTTCTCTCTCCTCTCTCTCTCTCTCTTTCTCTCTGACCCTCCTAAAGAGCTTTTCTAACCTCAATGCATCCACCTGCTTCCTCTGCACCCTTCTACAGGACCCATTCCTTATTCCTCTCCTGGTTTACAATGTCATCAATTAAACCAATATTCAGTGCTCCCCAAGCCCAGTGGCACAACAACCCCTGCCTGCTCCACTCCCCTTTCTGAATCAACCAGAGTGATGGGTCTCCCAAATCTCCAATCCCACTTCACCATCTGCAATGTCACAATTTGGAGCAATACTTCTCTAACCCCAGGGCTGCTCTTCCTCTGCTCCTTCAGAATATATACCTGTATCTCCCCACAAGTCAAGGAGGCTGCACCCTGATTGTCCTCATACCCAGATTAACTCTATACACTTTAGGAGAAGTGCATGACTTTCTCTCCACAGAAACTGGAGGAAGTAGGAGAAAGAGGTCAGCTACTCTGGTGGTCCTGGTAGGAATCATCCTGGTATTATTAGTGGCAGTTTCAGGACTCATGGCAGGAAGTCTTACTCCTCACCCAGCATCTCTCCCAAGAAATTCAGGACCTCAGAGAGGAACTCACCACGTTGGCAGAAGCAACAGCCCAGTCAATCCAGGTCTTACAACAACTGTCCTACCTGGCCAAAATTACCCTCCAGCACAAGTTAGCCCTGGACCAATTAACTGCAGAAAACGGGGTACCTGCATTTTCTTGGGCAAGGAATATTGTTACTATGTCAACCAATTGGGTAAGGTTGAGCAAGATGTAAAGCGCCTTCAATAGGTGGCCAAGGATCTCTCACTGTAAACCTCCTCGTACCAGCTGTCACCCCAGTGGGATATCTTTACAGGACTGACACCTTGGCTTCTACCCGTACTCAGCCCCCTGCTCTTTATTACTCTAGTGCTAACTATTGCCCCCTACCTCTTCAGTACCTTCAAGGACAGGTCCAATGACTCATGCACACTAACTTTAACCAAATGTTATTCTCCTTTCCCCCACACATGTATGAACGCCTGTTAACAACTGAGGACTTTGTCCAGATGGACAAGGTGGAGACCCCCATTGCCTGATCATACTCTGACTCCCAGCGTCTTCCCACATGAACCCTTACCAACAGTAAGTAGCCAGATAAGAAACACTGTTCTCATCCTGTAACACAAAAGGATGGAATGACAGAGTCCAGGTCTGCAGCAACCCTCCCCCAGTGAGGTAAAACCTCACAAAACAGTCCCTGGGGGCCCCCTTGAGAAACAAGAATCAAGTCAGCAGCTGCACTGGCCATGAAGAAGCCGTTTCAACACAGGATGTTTCCTTCAGACAAGTTTAGAAACAGACAGGCCCCTGCACCTGTGACCAGAGACCAGATGGCTGGAAGACCTGTCTGCTTCATGTGGAAACTGTTTGAATTATTTTTCCAGCTTTGTGCATTCCTTAACCCCCTATAAAAGCCACCAACCAGCAGCCTGCAAGTCAGTAGCCATTTCTCACCCCCAAGTTGAGGGCTATCCAATTTCAATAAACTACTTTCCCAGAGTCTTTCTGTATGTCTGGGCATTTCCTTCCCAATTTATCTAACACTAACTATGCTAGAATTTTGACTGGCTTAATCTTGTGCAGGTCCTATGCAGTTAACCACAGCTACTGTGAGCTGATAAGTGGAAGACAACATTTCACAGCTCTTCTCCCCATCTTATTCCTGATGTTTAATTCTCTAAGACTATCTTAAAGGTCTCATAACTGATGAGTAGGTGTGTTCTCAGGTGTTAAAAAGATATTCTCAGTAATGAATTTAAAACTGTGACTGTTTCAATCTCAAAGTCAGGTAACAGTTGGACTAATTAATTAAAACCAAGAGTAGTTGGATTTTCTGACAATGGGGCCATATCTTCGGTGACAGCCATAAATCTGGAGACAAACTAATATTCCCAAAATAAGTTCAATGTGCTGGTTCTTTCTTCTGCTTCTGTCTTACATAATGTCTCTCTCTCTCTCTCTCTCTCTTTCTCTCTCTCTCACACACACACACACACACACACACATTTTATTAATGTCTATTCTCTATACCAAAGTTCTACTAGTGAGCTTTCCTGCTTACTCTTACATTCTGCATATTTGCCCTACTATGTATTTAAAAGACAATTTCTTTGCATATAGAAACTAAATAATAGCAGACAAACTGAAGAAATAAAGAGAAAAGAATAGAAATGGATTTTGGATCATGAAACCATGTGTAGTTTTCACCTCTACTTAATGACTAGGTCCCTCTACATTGACTTGTTCTTTTTTTCTGGAATCCACGTGGTCTGGAGCATAAGATTTAACTCAAGTCTCAACTGAACTGCCTCCTCCTGTCAGGCAGGGATAACTGGGAGGATGAACCCTAAGAATCTCAAGAGCCCAACAAGGTGCCCCCAGAAGACACAGAGACAGAGAACTTTAGGCATCTTTGGAGGCAGACACAAGGGGCTCTTCAAACCAGAAGGAGAAAAAAGAAGCGGGCTGCCACCAGCCCTTGAAAACCCTTACTCACTTTGTTAATAAAACTCAAACACACACACACACACACACACACACACACACACACACACACACACATACAAAAAAAGAAAAAGAACAAGTTATCTAAGGTTTCCAGGTACTTAAACAAAAAAGTGTTTTGCCCCAGGAATTGAAGTGCCATCTCTTGTAAACCTAGAGAAGCTATTTAAATAAATAAAAAATAGTAATTTGGACTGACTAAATCGAAACACATAAACATCAAAGTAATAGTTTCTGCTTCTATTGCCTGCCCTGATTCTACACACTCATCCTTAATTTCATTTTTAAAATGTACATTTTAAAATGTGGGTCTTTTTTTTCTATATTTCTAACAACAGTGATTTCGAAAGTTCATATAAATCTTCACTTCATGAACTAATAATACATTAAATGTTTTCTCTCATTGCACTGATGAGCTACTGTTGACTTCAAACAACCATGCCTATTGTCGAATGTGCATTTTATGAAAAAATTCACTCTGGTTGAGATTTTAATTTCTCAAAAATTAGTTTGTCACTGTGTAGGTACAATATTTTTCCTGTATAATAAACTGATTTAGGTTGTAAACTGTTCTCCCTGATGCTGGAACCCATGTAAAGGAAGACTTATGTCCTTAATGTGTTAAATGGAAGTGTCACAATGTATCACTTTCCAGTTTCTATTCTACCATACAATTCAGCTTGGTGGACTACCTTCTGGATTTACAATCCATACTGGAAAGATAGTTTTGCTTTCTGTCATGAGCAAAACAACATGCCTAACAGCATCTCTGGTACTTACCTACCAGACAAAATGAGAATTAACCTTAGAATGAGCTAAGTATGCAAAAGTAAACTAGTGAAATGGGAAAAAAATGATTACAACATAGTAATACCACTGAATCACTGTGAATAGTCTCTCAACATTTGACCTTCTAGATCTAAAATATAAATATTAAGTGTACCACAGGCGGTATATTTGTAATGAAAGATAAAAATAAAGCAAAGGACAATGAAATAAGGCTTGCAGATGCAGAGGTGGCACTGTTATAAAAGCACTTGGCAAGCAAGTATGAGGATGGAGTTGGAGCTGTGTGTGACACCAGAAGCTGGTATGACAGTGTGTGCCCATAATCCCAGCACTGGGGATATAGAGACAGGAGAACGTCTGAAACATCATGGCCAGCCAGTCTAGTTGAACTGGTGAGCTCCATATTCAGTGACAGACTCTGCCTCAAAAAAGTAAGATAGAAGGGTCACCAAGATGGCACATTAGGAAAAGATGTTTGACACAAGTCTGGCCAGCTGAGTTCCATCTTGTCCCACATGGTCGAAAAAGAGAACCAGCTCCTGTACCCTGTATTTTGGCCTCCATACACCATGCCATGTACATACACACACATACATACATACACATACACACACACACACACACACACACACACACACACACACACACACTGAAAAAAATATCAAAGCATATCCATCAAAGGTATTAATGGGTAAATAATATTTTATATATTTTGTGAACGTTTGTCTCTCACTATGTGTATGTATGTGTGTATGTGTATGTTTGAGAGTGAAATATAAAAATGACAGAAAGAGAGAGAGAGAGAATGAACAGAATGGGTAATGATGTAAACCATTACTCTATCTGTGACCAGCTTTAACAATTTGAAAAATGCTAAAGCAGATAATACATGCTCAGTTTAAAATAATAAAAATCAAACTACTACTCTAGTCCAACTAACTACACATTCTAATAGAACACATATTAGCAATATCTTGTGATTACAAATTAATTTTGCATGTATAATTGATTTTCTAATTAAAGATGACCAAAATCTGTATATTGGAATTAAAATCACTTCTCTCAGTAAATAGAGTTTTCTTATTCCCAATTAATCCTGAACATAGATTTATTTTTCTTTAAAGGAATGCAATATATATTGAAGACATTTATTTGAAATATCTTTCACTACAACCTCAAAGCTCTAAACTTTCAAACAAAGCACTCGTGAGCATTATGGTTGATCTACTCTACTTCAAATAGCATCTGAAATAATTCTAACAGTTAATAAAAATAATAATATTTTCTTATTAAGATACTTCAAAAGTACAGTATCTAATTCTGCTTCTATTCTATAAAGAGATGTGATTTAAAAACAAAATATTCTACTTTATTTTTAGTATAATATTTTATTAATTATTTAAGAATTTCACACGGTGTATTTTGATCATATTCATACTCTACTCCTCCTTCATGTCATCCCAGATACACCTCACCTACATACCTCCCAATTTCCTGTCCTTTGTTTTTCTTAATAATCCACTGAGTCCAATTTATGCTACCCATATATTTGGGATCGTGGGACTATCCACACTAAATCCAATTTATGCTACCCATATACTTGGGAGCATGGGACCATCCACTGGAGTATGGTAAACTTACTAGGGCATACACACTCAAAGAAAACAGACCCTCCTAGAAGCCTTCAATTTTCTTTTCCTCAGGGTTGGAGGCTCTGAGTCTCTCCCCATTCCTGTTAGAATGTTGATTGGCTTTATCATGTGCAGGTCTAATCCAAGCAACCACAGCTGCTGTGAGTTCATGAGTGCAGTAATCCTGCCACATCCAGAAAATACTGTTTGGGTCTGATCTCCCCCGACCTCTGACTCCTGTAATCTTTCTGTCTCCTCTTCTGTAATGGTTCCTGCATCTTAGATGTGCACTTGTGTGTGTGTGTGTGTGTGTGTGTGTGTGGAGGGGAGGTATGGTACAGACGTTTCATTCCATTAGTGACTGAGCACTCAACTAACATTTATTCTCTGTGCTTTGATCAGTTATGAATTTCTTTGCTAACCACCATTCAGTGCACAAAGAAGCTTTACTTGATGAAGTCAGAGAGCTGCACTAATGTATGGATACAGAGATTGGAATTTGTCCATTTAGCAGCGTAATAATAGGTTCACCACCAGGGCCTCTGAGGAACTCAGCCACAGGCTCTTAGTCAAATTTACAATATCAGAAATGTGTTTCCTTCTATGGAGTGGTCCTTAAATCTAATTTTAAAAATGGCTGGTTAATACCTGTAACATTCATACCACTACTGATTCCATTCATATATCTTTTCTCAAGGTTCACTAATTCAAAGGTTTCATAGCTGGATAAGAAAGACTGTTAGACTGTTCATGGTATTCCTCACATATACCCCAACTAGAACATAGATCCAAAGAACTCTGTTTCCTACTTCAGAGATGCACATTCAACCGTGGTTACTCTATTCACAATAGCTAGGATGTGGAAATAGTCTAGATGTCCATCAAGTGATGAATGTATAATGAAAATATAGTACCTATATACACTGCAGTTTCATTCAGCTTTAAGGAAAAAATGAAGTTATGACATTTTCAGGTAAACGGATGGAGCTAGAAAACATACTGAGCAAGGTAACCCGAACCTAGGTAGACAAATACCACCTGTTCTCACTCATATGTGGCTTGAATGTTTAGATTAATGACAAATATTTATATTAGTGTGTTCAACTTGGAATACTTGTAGAATCCAGGAAACAAGAAAAGGACTATTGGTAGAGATGAGGAAGAAAAACTTTAGGGGAGGGGCATAATACAGCACAGGTCACATGAAGAGGAAGAGGGGAATAATGGGGAGGAGAGGGATTCCTCAGGCAGAGGAATGGGTGAGGGAATGATACCCCACTTAAGGATGTCTGAAAAAGCTGCACGGAAACCTATTTTTAAGCTTCATAATATTCATATGAAAGAGCTTAAGTGTAGTTAGCCTAAACAGGGGATAATGCTCTCCGAGAAGCCATACCTTATCAAGTAAAAAGTCAATTGCCAGGTGTAGATACTTCCTCTTGAGTGTTCATCAGGGGTGCCCCAGAGACCCTAAAACAATTCAAGCTATTTGATTCTTTTGATTGTCCTCCAGAGCTTGGTGGTATGACCCTATTTCTGAAGACTATTTTTGTTTTATTGCAAATTTTAAAATAAGAATACATACAATAGTGACACATCACATCAACTTCTTTTTTTCCTTCCTTCTCATGACCATCTCCTTTTTGCCATCTCATTTTAAAAGGCTAAGTTTTCTCATTTTAGTAGTTTTTGCAATCATGGTTCTAGAATGGAGTAACAGTTTTGTGGTAGAGTATACAGTTAGCATGCACACAGCTTGAGTCCTGAGATCAACCTCAAGCACAGACCAAAAAAGAAAATAAGAGAGGGGGAAAGAACGGAGGAGAAATAGTGCAACCATGTTTAATATGCATGCACAGAATTTTTTTTTTCGTTTTGAGACACAGTCTCCATCCTCTCCATCTCAGCCTCATTCTGCTATCTTGTCCAGTCTCCTTTTGATCCATCCTTAGTTCCTTCAACTATGTTCTAATTCATCTGTTGTTGTCTCTCAGTTTTCCTCTTGCCTATATTGCCTCTAAAGTGAGAAGCCTCTTCCTTGTGGATCTGGCAATAAGTGTGGTGGGATGAGAAGTGGGTTTCATTGAGATGTGTCTGTTACCCATGGATGTTTCCTAGATCACAGAGACAGGTTCCTGGAGATAGCAACTCATTTCAGGATCGCATGTTACAATATCACATTTCACACTTGTGTAGTGGTCCCCCAAAGTAGAGTCCATTCTTTTAAAGCTGTGATCCAAAACAACTTATTCTTTTCAGGGTCTCTAGGTATTAGGCTATTATACATTAGAACTACTAATATAACCTTGAAAATCTTGTAAAGTTTCTTTATACTAGTTGAGAAAATTGTGCTTAATGATTGCTAAGCTTCCCTTCTAGTCTCTGACTTTATACATTGCAAAGGAGTAATTTTATCAAAAAAAGATATCTATAACTCAGAGGTTGCTATAACTTAAGCATTCACTATATTTCCACTCTTTTGAACCTTGTATGATTTCATTGATCCAACAGACTTAACTATGCTCTGTTGTCAATATATGCTGTCAACAGAAGTAATTTTCCTGATCTTCTGTCTGCATAACACCAAATTGATTTGGTTTGAATTCTTACTTTATTGACTATGGATTCAAGTTGTTGGTGGGTTTTCTCCCTCACCATTCTTTTCAGTTGTGAACCATGTGGACTTCAATTAAGAATAGGTCAGTTTGGACAGGAGTATTACTTCCCACCAGGGCCTAACTGAGCACCCCCATCCTTCCTGAACATATATA
>NW_008360303.1:5972328-5988303 GCF_000622305.1 Nannospalax galili
TGATGAAGAAAGACTATGAGCAAAGAATAAATAGGGCTTTTTTCTTGAAAGAAATAATAGCAAGACATGAAATTTTAATTCATTAAGAATGAATCTGAGTCTACTTTAATATCAAGTAGATAAATGATAGTTATGTAAATAAATAGATTAAATAATATTAGCTCATCAGCAGCTTTAGAGTAAGAATATATTGCCTTATTATTTTGATCAGATTTAAACTTGTACCCACCATAAAATATTATGGTTTGGAAATTGAATTTTCTTTCTTCACTCTCATAAATTACTGTAATTTATATGTAATATGATCTCACTGGCTACTAAGGAACTTCTAACTCTTTTGTTTACTCTGTTTTTTTTCTTGAGTAATTATTTTACAATTAGCACTAATTTATAGTAGTGAATTATTTATACTGCTAATGAAGACATTATTGCATGCTGTACTGACTAATAGTATATGTTGAATAAATGATTTAGTGTAACTTGAGAGTAATAATTAAGCTCATGTTCATTTGACTTTAAGAGTCATATACATAACATGCAAAAATTTTCTTACCATGGTAATTATTTTGTATTCTAAAAATACATATAGAACTAGTGCTACTATATTACAGAAAAGCATATTTTTCTGCTTTTATATATGATTACGGCATATAGGCCTAATAGGATAAAGACTTCAACCATCCAACTATGTAATTAATGTCGTGTTTGAAAAGTAGATCATCATCATCACTCTCCTTCAAATATGACATTGTTGCTAGTTGTGCTGGTTAGCTTTAATGTCAACTTGACACACCTGGGTTGAGGGAGCCTCAATTGGGGAATTGCCTCCATTGGACTGGTCTGTGTCCATGTCTGTGGGACATCTTCCTGATTGTTGAGTGATGTGGAAGGGCCCAGCTCACTGTGGGTTGTACCACCCTGGGAAGATGGGTCTGTGTTTCATGAGAAAGCAGGCTGAGCAGGGGCCAGGGGAGCAAGCCAGTATGCAGTGTTCCTCCACAGCTTGTGCTCCAACTCCTGCCTCTAGATTCCCTCCCTGAGTTCCTACCTTGGACTCCCTTAGTGATGAACTATGATCCTGGAGATGTAAGCCAAATAAACCCTTTCCTCCCCATCTTGGTAGTGGTCAGAGTGTTTTGTCACAGCAATGGAGAAAGAACCCAGGACAGTAGTCCACACATGAGTATGATCTAGAGCTGACTGCAAAGTTGTGTCCTTGTTTTGTTTTTCTTTTATTGATTACAAATAAATTCTCTTCATCAGATTCTTTTTATGTATTTATCAACATCTTTATATTATCATAGTTATGTAATATCTCTATATATGTTTTATATATTGTATAAAAGAAATACAGTATGACAAATTAAAACACTCAGAGCATGATATCAATCTGAATTATAGAAAGTAGATCTTCCAAAGTGAAAAATTAGGAAATAAAACTGCAGATAGATAGATAGAGAGATAGAGAGATAGATAGATGATAGATGATAGATAGATGATACATATAATCACGTTCTAATTGTAAGCAATTGACCACAAGCACTTGGGCACTGTGGGCGCTGTGAATTCAGGATGCTGAAATGGACATAAAAGTTGTGGATTTTTCATTGAACTTTAGAAGGCATATGAGCTTAAAAGGATAATCAAGGTTGTTCATGTGTTGGAAAAAGCATAAACAGAGAAGGAACTAAGGTTGAGAACACCACTGTCTAATAAACATGAAATGTCAGCCACAAATGCAAGCCATATGAGTGGCTACATTTTCTGTGGCCACAATTAAGAAAATAAAAACAAGGAAAAAACATTAAATTTAATAGCATATTTCATATAATGAAGTACATTTAAAATACTTTGATTTGACTATGTCAATAACAAAGTGATGATGAGATGTATTGCATGTTGTGTTATGTTTCTAAAATTCAGTACAGATGCTGTACAAAGAGTCCCATTCAGTTTGAGTTAAGAGCAGTTTAAGTGTTTCATGTCCATCTGATTCTGGATAAATCTAAATGAACAGCCTCAACATCTCTGCTCTGCCCCATTTTGCTGGGCACTTTCACCAGTGAGAGAGGAAAAAAAAAGCCTAGTAGTTTATATAAGACATCAATTGGAGAATTAAAAAACACACAAAACAGTAACAAGATTGATCAGTAAGCACTTCTCATTCAAACCACCACAAACACAATCACAGATACAAATATCCCCATACACATATGCCCAGTCAGAATGAAGTACACTTAGTTTGAAAGCAACACGCAGAGAGGATACTTTCAAAATTTAGAAGCTGAATACTCATGAAAATTACATGTAACTCCCACAAAATCTGATTTGTGTTTAAACTTGTTTAGCTGAAAAAAATGACATTTTCAACTCCAATCTCTCTTGTCAACACCTGATGAAAGAAAAAAAGGTGCAATAATTAATGTTGAAATATTTTCATATGATACATAGTATCAATTGTTCCCTGCCACCTCAAGATTCCTCAAATGAGGAAATTATGCTCTAAGAAACTTCTTTGGTACAGGACTCTGTAATTAAAACTCCATCTACGTGAAAGGTTTAGTAGGGTGAGAGGAGACAAAACAAGTTTCCTTACACTTCCTACTCACTTCACGATCATATGAACCTATTAAAGCATAGAAATGTTATTGAGATTTAAACAACTTGTGGCAATTTTTCAAAATTATTTTGAAAACTGAGTTTTTATGTTTAACTTCAAAAATATGTAATTTCAGGGGTATGTGTATATGCTCTATTTTCTTAAAATCCAACAAGTACTATATGATCACAATGCCCATAATATCTCTGAGCTTATTTTCATTATTTTTGAACCAAAAGTGTTATATTATAATAATGTTAAATATGCTAGGATAAAATTATTTTGTGACCAGCTTCTGCTAATCTATTGCTTAAACCAGTTAATATCAAGCCTTCTTGTATTTTCAATAATTAATCCTGCAACTGAATGACCCAACAGTACTATGCTGGGGTCACAGCCAAGGCATGGGACACTTAGAATAATCCTGTAGCTCATGAGGGTGGATTTCTTCTCTCACTTGGGTTGGGCTAGAGGGGGTTGCAGTGGCCACGGTCCATCTTCACAATTCTGTCACTACAGGTCTACCTCTCCCAGCCATAGGCAAGGTCAGCAGGTCTGAATGCAGACAAAGCAGTAGGTCCAGCCTACAGGACCCAGGCATATGGGTCAGCAGTCCATAGGCAGCACATTCTCTGCTGACATTCAACTGCTCCCTCCTGTTGCTAAGCACCAGCCACGGACCATTTGTGTTATATTTTCCTATCAAACTAAACATTGAAAAACTATTCATTACTACATTATGTTTTCATAGATTGTAGTTTCACATTTATTAATGCATCTACTTAAATTGTAAGTGGAATCATATATTCTCAAATGCATGAGAAATTCAAATTTTTATTCTGCATCTATAGCCAAAATTGACATAAATGATACACAGAGGCTTGAGGGTTTTGTTAAAAGCATGTTTTTCCCCCACAGATAATTTTACTTCCTAAGATTGACCTAAAACTCTGTTCTCTATAATCTAATTTTTAAATATATTAATGTTAAGCCATTAAGCTAAAGAAATGATCATAGTGAATGATAACTCCAAAACCAGCCTGTGACCTATTCTACCTCAGTGGATTTGGTGACCTGATCGTTCCACTTTGTGGTATAACCTCAGTATTCCTGCCTCATTTAATTCTTCAAACCTTAATTAAAACCTGGGAAAAAAACCAAGAGGATAAAGCAGATGAAAAACTCTTTATAGTTTATAATGTAGTGGACACCAGTTTAGAGAATCTGGAACAACTGTGTTGAAGCATGAATACGATTCATGGCAATTTATTCTCATCTATCATTTCTCACAAGAAATTTATACTAATCTTTTGTCTGTTGCACTAGAAATATCACAATCATGCATCTGAAAAATTGTGTATCAGACCTGCAATGTTCTTTTACCCATCGTTCTCCCCTTCCACAGTTTTCTTTAAGTTTGATAAATTGACTCTATTGTGCTGTCAGATTCATAATCTTGCAATGTGGTTTCCACTGAATGATGCAGGCATTTCAATAATGTAGCAAAGATGAAGGAACTTAACTGTCAGTTTGTTGAAGGGCAAATTAACCTTCTAGAATTCTATGAAACAAAAATGGTGGGCTGAATGCTTACTTAGCATATGTGAGGCCCTTGGTTTAATCTCCAGCACCTCTCAAACAATCAAACAGAATTGACCTACTTGTGAAGTAACTATAACTTGAATTGGGATCTGCAGATTTATAAAATTGATGCATAGCAGGTATTGTAGTACCTTATATTAATATTCAATAAATAAATATTTTCTCTGACTAGAGAGAAGATTATATGAGTAAATGGAAGGGGAAAATATTGCAGGAGGTGGAAAAATTAAAACAACATATTTACTGGAAATAATTCCAAAATTAATCTGAATTAATATTCATCATTTTGATCATTTTCAGTGATAGTGTGTCTCAATTTATTCTTTATTTTTAATAGATCTATAAAATATGTATTTTTACTTATTTGAGTACATTAACAGATTTTTCTGAAACTACGTACAGCTATTGACTATCACAATGAAACTGACTCATAGGAGGTTTTAAGAACCATGAAAGTTTACAAACTGGAGACAAGAGAAATAAGAGATTCAAAAATCTAGGCAAAAGGTCAAAGGCATTCACTCAAGTCATGCCTCTGCTTTCTGCACAAGGAAATACAGGCCCTCCCTCTGGCTTATTTTCCCCGTGTTTGTGTCTTTAGTACTCTCCCAGACATCTCATTGCAGAGCTCAGGGTTCATTTTATTGCTTCCATAAAATATTGACTGCTTGAGTTTATTTTCAAACACAAATAATGGCTTAATTTTTATGCACAATGAATATATTTTGCTTTTTTTTTTCTTATTTGTTTGTTTTAAACGCTCATTGCATCTTCCCCAGGCCTCTCATTCTCCCTCAGATTTCATCAATCCAAGAAGTCCTATCAGACTGGAGTCCAAGTACCTCCAAAGCACAGTGCCATGACAGTTCTCCAACACTGCTGGTCAGTCTGCCTTCCTTGTATGTTACTGTTTTGGTCTCATATCTTAGATTGTCTTTACCACTGATCAGGTTTCCTGTCACTGTCGGCAGAGGGCATTCTCCACATTTTTCCTAGTCTGGTATGGAGATCCTAACTCTCTTCCCTTTGTGTTTCTTCATATCACACATTCCTTTTCCCTCCCCATGCTATATAATTCCTGGTGGCCAATTGATTGGGGATATATCAGAAAGCACAGTTCCTGGAGAGGTCCTGCCACTGGTGGGCAGCAATTCTTACTGTCCTTCTCAGACTCAAGTGGATAAAATTCTTGTGCAGAAACCTACATCTATTTCAGACATAAGGCTGGCAATGCAGTAAGAAATAGTGATGGAATTGAAGCCTCTTCAATACCAAGAAAATGTTCATGTGCTCTGAGCATTATTTAAATATTGAATAAATACTGCAAGCACTTAACAATGTTCTGATTAATAAAATAAGAATGCTTAAGTTGTAGATTCAGAGTAACTTCTGCTGTCGTAGTTTACTTCATCCATTAGTGTATAATAGCAGCACTAATAGTATAATCACCATTCCAGCTATTTGACAATAATACTAGCTGTCTAGTACCCTATATTGATGTATGTCATCCAATATTCTCAAAGTGTGACCAGCTACAATTATTGGATGAATTACTACTCAGAGTTTTGTATGTGTTTTCTTATCTCTTAATCCTTCCCTTTAGATTTCTTTCTTTCCCTCTCATGGTTTACTGCCTTTTAGCATGTTCTGTACTCACATGCACACATGCATACATGTCCACAAGCACATATACATAGACACACAAACACAAAGTCACACTTGTACACTTTTAAATTTGGATTATTCAAATGAGAGAAGTAATACATCCTCATAAACAGAACCGATAGCCCTATAGCAAGACTATTAGGTTCTATAACTATCTCTACTTTGGAAGTGAAGATTTGAGGCACAGAAGAATTAAGATTACCTGTGCAGTCACACTGTATGTGTTTGGATAGGGATGTGACCCGAAGCAACGTAGTGCAGTCTCACTCTTCTTGAGTCCACGGCATTTTAGAGTTTTGCTTTGCTATGTGTCATGTATGTTGTGGTCTTCCTGGGATCTGTGTTGATTTCTGTAGAATTGGCTATTTATAAACATTTTTTTTACAGTGATGATGAGAATACCTGAAGCTATTATAGAGACATGTGGTGGAAAGAAGAAAATGTATCCTGAAGCAACAGTAGTAAAAAAAAAAAAAAAAAAAAAAAACAGAAGATCAATCACTATTTTAAATATCTGATAGCGGCTGGAATAAGATTCACTAGCAATGAAGCATAGTTTCTACTTTGAATTAGATACCACTCAAACTGGGCCAAAAGGCAAAAGGAATGTTGCAGAGGCAGTTGGGTACCACAGGACAACTTAATGAGGGATGAAGCATGGTCCGGCATGGACAACATACAATACCTTTTTTGTAAAAACAGGATAGTTAAGCTCAGTTGGGGGAAACATCAAGTTTTCCACATTATAGCAGCTTAATGCGGAGTGATCTTCCCAAGTAAAGAGAGCACAATGTAGAACAAACCCTGTTTGGGAAGTTAGAAATCATGAAATATCACTTTTGCATGAGTGGCAGAGATTCCTGAGAGACTAACTTTTTAAGAGTCATTCCTAGAGATTTCTGTAAAATTCCTTCACCTTCCAGAAATGACTCTTAGAGAGGGTGGGCCACCAGAACGAACATATGCCCTATGATGATTCTGTTTTGTAGTCATGGGTAGAAACCTGACAAACACTGACAGCTTTGGAGTCTTCCTAACTGTCTCAAGCTGGCATCATTGAGAGAGCAAAGTCCCTCCTTCCTTATTGAAACCTCTAAGTCCCTTTGACATAGAATACTTTGCTGTTCTTCCTAGAACAAGATAATTTGGAATGTGAGAGAATGTCAAGAAAAAGAGTTATTGGTAACTTCTATTTCCTCAGAAGCAATGTTTAAGATGAACAGTGGATCTTTATCACAGTCCACTTTTATCCTTCCAAATTTCCCAAGTGTTTAGTCAGAACCCTTTCTCTTGAACCAAAAGTGTCCATCACAATGCTTCACTAGATGGATGACATGTTGTATATCTGCTGCATCAGCTTCAACAAGAATCTGAAATGGAAAGGGAAAAAAGTAATGTGAAGGTGTGTCTTCAGTTTGGTCATAGAATATCATGAGTACAGAGAGGAAGTATTGATTCAGAACCAGACATCCTGGCATGAGGAAATTTCATGATGTCACAACTTGAAGATGTTGCAGAACCTGTTTTTACTGTCAGAAATTCTTTGGTTGTAAAACACATAAACAACCCCCCCAGTGCTTTTAGAGATTGTGGTTTTTAAATTGGGCACATGCTAGTCTCCTACCACTGAGGTCAAGGTGTACAGATTTCTCTTATGTCCTTCTGCTCTTCCACATTTTGAGCCGTTCCTGTCATCAGCATCCTCACCTATAGCACATTGATTGTAACTGATGAGACTACATTGACACATCATTTCACTCAAAGACAAATACAATCTTTAGAATTCTGTCTTGGTCTTGAAATTATACAGATTTTGACAAATGTGTAACAATGTACAGTTATCATCATAGTATCACACAGAACTGCCTTAAAAACCCTTATCTGTTCTGTTTATTCTTTTCCCTTTTGCCCCCAAATATCTAACACAAATTAATACTCTGCCTTCTTCAGAGTGTCATGTAGTTGAATCACATAGTATGTAACATTTTCAGACTGGCATTTTTCACATGGTAGTTTGCACTTAAATGCCCTCCCCCATCTCTCTTCATTGACTGTCAACTCTTTCCAATATTCCATTACCTGGATGTGCCACATTTTGCTTACCACTCACATCCTGATGCATATCTTATTTGCTTTCATATTTATTTTAAATATTTATTATGAATAAAACTGTTATAAACATCTATATGCAGACCTTTTATATAGACACAAAAATTTAAAATCTTTGCGTAAATACCAAGGAGTAGGAATGAGGCCTAATATGTTATAAATATGCCAAACTCTCTTCTGAAGCAGCTGTACCATCATATGCTTCTACTGTTACTGAATTAAAGATCGTAGTACTTAGCATCCTAGCCATAATTTGTTCTTGGCAGTATTTTGAGTTTGGATTGATCTAACAGGTGTATGACAGTATCTCTGTGCTATTTTAATGTACCTTTTTCTTATATGTCATGTGGAATCTTTCTCTCTTCTCATTTATTGCATGTATATCCAGAATAGAAAGGCCTAAAATAGGTCAGCTTACACACACAAAGACATGTTTTAAAATAAAAATATAGACTTGACTCTACTCAGTATAAATGAAACCATCTGTGTTCAAAGTTTGGGAAATGGGCAGAGAAGAAGCCACATGCTGCTATTGAAATTACAAGATAGGTCACAGGATAAGTCCTCTTCTGTAAAATACATGCAGTAAATTATGTGTTTTCTCAAAATGGTTAACTTTGTTTGCCCAACATAAGAAAGTTGATGAGGGATAAAGAAGACAAAAGATTGGGGCTGGAGAGATGGCTTAGTGGTTGAGAGCACTGACTGCTCTTGCAGAGGACCCAGGTTCAACTTCCAGCACCCACATGGCAGCTATGAACCATCTTAACTCCAGTTCCAGGGGAATCCGAGGCCCCTCTTCTGACCTCTGCGGCATTGCGTGACATGGGTGTACTCACATACATGCAGGAAATATACTCATAGACATAAAATAAAAATAATAATTAAAATTAAAAAATACTTTTTTTAAAAAAGACCAAAGAGCAGCACCTAGTAAGGCCCAACTCAGTGGTGAAAGAGTTTGTAATGCATTCAATGGTGAGATTGCATGTGGTTCTAGAATACACACCAGGTATGACCAGTAGAGTATTAGACAGATAAAACTGGAAAAAGAGAAATATGGGAGTTGGAGGACGATATACTCAACCTACATTACATACTTGCACAGAAACTTCAAAAATAAAGTCAGGGACTGGGGAGATGCCTTAACAGTTACAATCACGTGCTGCTCTGGCAGAGCACTCAGGTGATAGCAGAGCTATTTGCCAGGAGAGTATGTAGAACATGAATGAGCATGTCAGTCAGCCTTTCTAGTTCTTTATTTAGTGTCAATATAAACAAAATAACTTTTATAGATTTGATAAAAGCACTATTTAAGTTTTATCAACAGGAATTATGTCTTTTTTTTTTTCTGAAAGCCCTTTATATTTTAACTCAGCCATGACTTTCTGAGGTGGCTTGAATGAGAGCCCCATAGGCTCCAAGTATTCAGAAATTTTGTCCCATATTTTGGGGGCCTTAGAAGGTATGGCCATGCTGGAGGATGCATGTTACCAGGAAAGACTTAGAAGAGTTCTTAAGCTTTGCAACAAAGAAGTAACTAGGACACCTTCATACTTCTTCTTTTCCTTTTGTCTGGAGCCCATGAAAATATAAGCACCCAACAGGTTAAAAGAGAGAATCGGAAAACTCCATTTTCATTTTCTTTACCAATTTCTTCAGTTCTAATTTCCATTCTTTTAGTTCCTGTCAGGCTCAAGTGACACAGTGCAAAGTTACAAGCTTGAGAAGGACTAGCGTTTCCTGCACAGAACACCATCTTTGACAGAATCTTTCATGCGTTCTCTTATTTAGATGTCTCCTTGTGAGGTACCCTTTTGCTTGCGACAGATTTCTTACAGCTTAGGGCAGGAACACGGCCTCTTCAAACATCTTTCCTTGCCCTGTCCTCCCATCCCATCCTCTATATACACAACACCATACAGTTGCTTATACAAATTTAATTGCAAGGGGCTGTAATGTTAATTCAGCTCTGTACTTATTCAATCTACACTATCATCATAGAGAAAAGATGAAGGATGACAGTGAAGGGAGCATGCTTTAGTCAACATCAACCACCCTGTTAAAGACCAGAGCAACATAATGTGTACTATTAGCAAGTAAAATAGTTTTCCCATTTAATTTTTCATGTTGAAAAAATATTGGACCTTTTATAGGATGAAATTATTAAGTTATTTGCTTGCAATTTTTTTCAAGCTTTTTCTTCTGTTTGACAAATTGTTGTTTATTAGACAATTCAATACATATTGAATTAGGTAATTCATAAATATGTGAATTAATATACAAATATGCTTACTATTTATTTGTACATATGTATACTTATTTAAAACATTTTATTTTCCTTTTTCAATTGAATATTTGAACATTTCAGAAAGTACATTTTGATTGTATTTGAACATTTCATAGAGTATATTTTGACTGTCTTTCAATCACTCCCACTATCTGAGCCCTATTAATATCCCAACCAAATCCAAATTTCATGATATATATATGTGTGTGTGTGTGTGTGTGTGTGTGTGTGTGTGTGTGTGTGTGTGTGAGTGTGTATCAGTGAGTTGTTTATATATCACATTAGAGCTTTGTTAAACTATCAATAATTTCACCCTTAGAAGAGACTGGATTTCCTTTTCCCCAATGCCATTAGTTTTCAATACTTCCTTGGGAAGAGCTGGGGTTTAGTCCTATCTTCCCTACATCTATTCTGGGATTGTTGTTTGACTTGAGATTATGAGAGACTTGTACATGCTGTTGAACTGCTGTGAGTTCATATGAGTAACTGACTAGCTGCTTGGCATACTCTTATCTACTGGTGATGGGAGTGCCAACTGTGGTAGTCATTTTGAAAATCAGTGTTTAGATTCCTCAGAAAGCTAGAACTTGACCTAGTGTAAGACCCAGCCATACCACTCTTGAGCATATACCCAAAAATCTCTTTTGCTTACTACAGAGATACTTTTCCATCCATGTTCATTGCTGCCTTTTCCATGATAGCCAGGAAATAGCAACAATCTAGATGTCCATGAACTAATAATTGGATAATGAAGGTGTGGTATCCACAATGGAATATCACTCAGCTATCAAAAAACAAAATTATGAAATTCACAGGTACATGGATGGAACTGTAAACAAATACTCTGGGGGAGGTAACCCAGACCCAGAGAGACAAATGTTTCATGTTCTCTCTTATAGATGGATGCTAGCTTTGAAGTCTTAAATATACATGTGTCAATCAGAAAATCAAAATAGGTGAGAAAACAATAAAGAGCCAAGGTAGAAGGAGGAAGATAGAATCCAGGGACATAAAGGCATAAAGTGGAAAAATAGAATAGGAACAGTTAATCAAGGTGGGTGTGCTGGACAGCTTTAGTGTCAACTTGACACACCTGGGTTGAGGGAGCCTCAATTGGGGAATTGCCTCCACTGAACTGGCCTGTGGCCATGTCTGTGAGGCATCTTCTTCATTGTTATGTGAGGTGGAGGGCCCAGCCCACTGTGGGTGGTGCCACTCCTGGGCAGTTGGGCCTATGTTATATAAGAAAGCAGGTCGTGCATGGGCCAGAGGAGCAAGCCAGTAAGCAGAGTTCCTCCATGGCCTGTGATCCAGCTCCTGCCTCCAGGTTCCTGCCCTGAATTCCTGTCTTGAGCTCCCTGATGAACTATGACCCAGTAGATGTAAGATAAAATAAACTGTTTCGTCCCCACCTTGGTAGTGGTCAGAGTGTTTTGTCACAGCAATGGAGAAATAAACTAGGACAGTGGGGAATAGGAGAGCAGGGCAGGAGAGGAAGTATGGGAGGGCTAATTAACACTAAAGGCCTTTAGAAAAAAAAAGCATATAGAAAATTACCACTATATAATATATATATATATGTCAATAAAGGAGATTGAAAGGAATTATAACAGGGTGATATTGCCACTACTAGACACCACAGGCTAGCAAAGTAAAAGCCCAATGCAAGGAATGAACTCTGTATTTTGAAGCTCTTGACCAGGGTTTCCATAGACACTCAAACAATATCGGCTCTTGGTTATTCATCATGACTTGATAGTAAGTACCTACTGCTGAAGATGTACAAGGTACATAAGCCACAGGGAAAAAAGAAGTTGGTGCTGACTTCAAATCTTATCTATTGGCTGGCTAGCTTTCACAGCACTGGAAAATGCTATACATGCTACTGGAAGCAAAAAGGTTCATCATTAACATTACCTAGTTTTGAATCCTGCATGCTTCAACAACTACCCTGGCAGATATGCCCTTGGTGCAAGAGTAGCACAAATATATTAGGAGTCGCTAACAACTTTCTAATTGAATCTAGGGTCCACTTCATAAGATGAAGCCTATACCTAAGATTGATATCAAGCCATTTACCTGTGACTATACAAGCCACAGGATATAGATAAGTTCCTAATATTGTAACTCTGCTAAATAAATACAGTATTAAACTGACTCCTAATCACTTATTGTTATACCCATATATTTAATGCATCATTCAACTCCCTCTAGAGAAGCTTCCTTGTACAGTAGATGATGATTACACAGAAACACACCAATGGTCAATATACAGAGAACAAGAGGCTGAAAATTGCATATCCTTGAATAGGATACCTACATTAAACTTTTGCCTCCGAAGGCTCAAGGATCATTGTGGAAGATTGAGTGGGAAGACTACAAGAATCAGAAGTGGTGGATGATCACAAGGAAACAAAATTTTCTAGATAGTTGGGGAGTTGCTCATATGTGCTCCCAAGTTCTATTTATTATTTTATAAATGTGTAATTAGCTCATATACCCTTGCATTTTCAGTGGTACACTGTGACAGCCAGTAAACAGTGATGTCAGATTTCTATGTCAGCACCACTGATAGTTGCCAAATATTTTCATTCTAAAATACGTTTGTTGGAACATGTTGAGTCTGCATATCACTACTCCTGGTCAACAGAATATCACAGGTGAGAGACTTGTCAGTCCTTGCCTGTGTCAGCAATATTTGCCAGGGTCCTTCCCCAGACACTCACATCTGCAGTCACATCTAGGCGACTATAAGAGCATACATTCCCCCTGCAGCCTGTTGCAGCCTCAATGACCCTGAAGATGAGTTTTCTGACCCCTGTGAGGCTTATAATTTTAGAGACTCAAATTCTTGTGTTAAATGACCAAGATTATTGTATAATTTATTTCAGTGTATTCTAGCCTATTAAGACAAATATCTGGAGTTACTTCTTAATCCTACATGTCTGAGAATGACAGTGTTCAAATTATTATTTGATTATTTAAACTTATTATGATTTCTTAGTAACTTTTCATGAAAGAATTTAAAATTAAGGCTAAACTATTTTATTAACACTCTTTGAAACCAAAAACAATGAAAAAGTAATGAGAAATAATTAGTTTTTCAGAAAGAAGTACAGAGCATGGTGTGGTAGCTCCAACTGTAATCACAGCACTCAGGAAGCAGAGGCTGGACCAGTAGATGGATTTTGGTGTCATTCATGGCTACACAGTAAGTTCCAACCAAAAAAACGGATAGGGGAGGTGGCAGGAAGTTTAGCCCCACTGGGAATCTTTTGGCTACTGATGGATGCTGGGAGAGTCAGTTTTCCTTACCGGTGTGATGCCTGGTAGATTGACTAGATTTCAATGCATAGACCCATACCTAAGAGCACTTAGAACCACAGATTAGACATCACAGGTCTTTTTGTCCCCATATGCCTTAATACATATGACAGAGTACATGAAATCTGGCAGGGGAGCTCCTGGAGAGGTGCAGATAATGGAGGTTGGTCTAAATATGTTCTAAATATATTATTTAGAATTTGCATAAAATCTGTTAAAAAAGAGAATTAGAAAATTTATAACAAAATAAAACATAGTTGCTAAGAAAATAAAGGAAATGTATGTAATACTGATATGACTTATGGGGGTAACCAACCACTTCCTGATTGGATTTGAGATGAGCTGCATAGGATGATGTAAATCTGCTCAAAAGCCCATTGTTAAGGAGGTTATTGGCCTGAAGGAGAATCTATTACTGTTGTTTTTCTAAATGCTCATGTTGTCAAACTGTCATATAAATATTTGTTCATCCCCATAGATAAGTTCTGTCCTCAAGCTTGATGAGAGAAACTTCTTTTTGTGGTGTACGACAGTTAATGCAGAGACTCAAAACTGGTCAAAAAGCTAAAAAGAAGCAACTGTTAAATGTTCAGCCCTACATGGGACATCTGGATCAAACTCCCCCACATCCCCTGAGGCTCAGAGAACATCATGAAAGATCGGGGAGAAAGAATTTAAGAGCCGAGGAAAGGGAAGAGTTCTCTGAACATTGTTCTGGACATGACCTGGATGTCACACTCAGGAACTCACAGCAGCTGTGGTTGCCTGGAAAAGATAAGGACAGTCCACATTTCAGCATGGATAGGGGAAGAGCTCAGGCAGCCACACTCCAGGCTAAGAAGTTGTTGGAAGTTGGTGGCTGTCGGAGAAACAGTTTTCTTCAGACCTACAGACCTAAGGTCCCTGTTGGATTTCCCATGTTCCAGTGGTTGATCTCACACCCATGGCCTCATACTCATGTACATGTGGGCAGAACTAGTTGGACTCAGTGAGCTATTCTTTAAATGAGGACATAAAGATGGGAGGGGGAACGTCTTGAGGGGGGCTGGAGAATTGGGGTCTGTATGACCAAGATACATGATATACATAATTGAACTTGTCAGTGATTAACTAAAAATATTTTTTTAAAAATAAAAAGAAAAATAGCTGGGCATGGTGGCTCACACCTTTAGTTCCAAGCACTCAGGAAGCAGAGGCAGGCAGATCTTTGTGAGTTCAAGGCCAGCCTGGTCTACATAGTGAGTTCAGCAGCTGGGACTATAGGGAAACCCTGTTTCAAAAAGACAAAAATAAGAAAAGAAAAGATAAAAATAAAGAAATTATAATAGAGGATGTGTTGGTTTGAATGAAAATGTCCCCAACAGGTTTCAAGTATTTGGACATTTTTGTCCCCAATTGGTGGCACTGTTTATGGAGGTCTTAGAATTTGTGGCTATCCTGGAGGAAGCACATCACAGGTGGGCAGGCTTAGAGAGTTCTTAAGCCTTACTAGATTTCTAGTCCCTCTCTTGCTTCCTGTGCCTGCTTGAAAATGTAGAGCCTAGCCTTTGCTTCTGCTCCAGCCACCTCCAGCCATGATGCCTCCCAACAAAGACGGACTATACTGCCCCTGGATCCATAGCTCAAATAAACTCTTCCTTTTATAAGTTGCTTTGGTCAGTGTTTCTATCATAACAACAGAAAAGTGACTAATATAGAAGGTTTGAATTTAGGGAAGTAGCAAAGTAGGTGTGGAGAAATGGGAGTGGGTGTGAATATGGTCAAAGTATGTTCTATAAAATTGATAAATTAATACAAATATTAAAAGAAAAATAAGTAGAAGTGCATATTTATGTTCAGTTGTTTACAAATTTGCCTATGATTTCAGGAAACATACATGTAAATAGCTTTCCTTTACTTTAGGAAGACTATTAAGTCTAATTAAGACTATTAGAGTCTTGCTAACAGCAATACTTAAAGTGTTTATATAAATTTTTAAAAAATATTTATTATTTTTGTTTTATGTGTATGAGTGTATTGCCTGCATGTATGTGAGTGCGCCCATCTCGTGCAATGCTGCAGAGGTCAGAAGAGGATCTGGTTCCCCTGGAACTGGAGTTAAGGATGGTTCATAGCCACCATGTGAGTGCTGGGACTCAAACCCGGGTCCTCTGCAAGAGCAGTAACTGCTGAGCCATCTCTCCAGCTCCAGTTCCCTTTTATTTCTAAGTGTTGAGAACTTCTTTTGTGAACAGCTATTCAATTGTCTCAAATGCTTTTTCTGCATCAATTGATATGTTCATTGGTTTTTCTGCTTTAGATTATTGATATGGTAGATCACATTGATTTTTGGTTGTTGAGCCAGTTTTGCATCTCCAGGGTAAAACTTACTTGCTTGTAGTATATT
>NW_008360303.1:5991689-6024818 GCF_000622305.1 Nannospalax galili
AGATTTTTTTTTCAAATGGAGAAAGTCATAGAAATTTGAGGATGTGCTTTATTTAGAAAATTATTTCTACTATGAGCTTATGAAAAAAAAGTATGGCTTTAGAAAAGGCATCTGTGAACATAGTTAAATATTGTGAAATTTTTTTAAGATATTTTAGAGAAAAAAGCTAATATTTGAATTATTTAATGACTATAGTTAAAATAAGTGGTAAGGTTACTGTTTCTTTGTAGGGAATTGACTTTCTATATAAAGAAGAGCATTCACCAGCTTGTCCCATCTTTTGGAAAATAGATAATCTGTAATTTCTTATTTCAAGAATTCTTCATAAGAGGTGTCCTCATAGGAGTTCTCAACCAGATGTGAACACTTACAGAACTCTCTAGAGACCTTTTCCCAATCATACATGCTCCCATTTGGAGATGTGTCATTATTTAAATCTTTAATAACAAAAAGAAAATGTACATTGTTGAAGCAGAAAACAAGAAGAAGAAATCCCTCAGGATGTTTACTACAGGGATCTTACCAAAATAATATACATAATGATCTATGGAAAAGAAATAATAATCAAACTTATGCATATAGGAAGACATTAATAAAATTGTAATTGAGGTATTAGAAGACCATAATACCATGAGGAAAAGTCAATTGTGTAGATAAACAAGTACAAACATTATTTTTGCACCAACAGAAATGTTTACATTGTCTTATAGGAAAAACATATCTGGAAGTTATTTTCATTACAACTTAACTGAAAACTTGATCTATGAGGTCTTTTTTGGTAGCATATTTTTACAAATTTCCCATCTAGCTCATTATAAAATATATATTTAACAGTATTTCAAACTTGGCATTTATTTATTTTAATAACTCTTAATTTATTCAAGACCAAAAATGAAATATTGAAATGGATGTTGAAAGATAAAATAGCTTATGCAAATGAAACAAATTGAGGTGAGAACAAGATATTCCCTTGCTTCCCTTCATCTTGTATTTAAAAGTAACAAATCTAAAGTCATTTAGTAAAACACATTTCTAGCTCAGCAAAATTCATATGTAATTTTCACTTCCATATGAAGCTTCTTATATTCAGTCAGTTTAATTATCTACAACCCTTGAATGACATTTTTAATCCTCTGTGGCTGACTGAAAAACTCTGTAAAATATAACTAAATGCTGTATTCATTAAAGTGTCAGAAATATTTTCAAGTCCAAATAGGAAGGCACATTTTTCCAATGCATAGTAATAGCACAATAACTATAGCAGGAGGGTGTAATTAGCAACCATTTAAATGAGCAATTGTCTTAAATTATTCATGTTCCTCATGCATAACTTTTTACTTAAGAAACAAAATTATTTTTAAGTTCATCTATAGGGAAAAAGAATACAAACCTAATAAAAAATGCAAGTTCAGGGAGCTTAATGTTTTACACATAACAGAGCTGCAATTGTTTTGACAGGACACTTCAGATGTCATTAACACTGACAGAATATTATTACACAGAATTTCAAAAAGTGTTGGTGATTTTCTTATATTCAGATCTTCACAACAACTACGCATGCAGTATCTGAGAGTCTTATTTTGTAGCTGTGGTCTGATGCATCTGTTTTAATTTTTAGTCCAATACCTGAGTAATAATTTCATGTTTCTTCATCACCAGGCCCTATTCAAGTGTTAACACAGAGCCATGGGTATCATTCTCAGCATCCATGTATGAGTCGCATAGATGTGGTGCTCTTCTGAGTAGCAATTGCCCTTGGGCTTTTGCAAGAAAATCTGCTCTTGGTCAAAACATGGAGCACTGAGTTAAAAACCTGCCCCTTCTCCTTCCATTTAAAACATGGCAGACAGGAATTCTTGACAAGCTACCTGGCAAAAAGCTAGTGAATATCTTTAGCAGACCCTTTCCCTTGAACACCTTTTTTCAGACTACCTTAGTTGGAATTTGAAACGAGTTCATTAAATTAAGGATATCAAGCTAGGTCCATAAATGAGTTAAAAACAGGAACAACAACAAATTACCACAACACCGGAATCTCCAAAACTAAAGACCAAATCATTTATTATTCATAAGAAGTATTTTAAGAGTCTAGTAAGTCAAAAGTAAAAGGGTATTAAATGATAAACTATTCAAACAACAATAATAATAAAGTTGCCTATGCTTATATTAAGGTAAACTTAAAGAGATAAAGAAGGGAATTTTAAGCAAAAACATCAAGTTGTCAAAAAGGTACACTTCTAAAAGATGTGTGTATCTCAAAATTGAATTTTAAATGTATTAAACAGAATTTAAGACAAAAATACACACATACATACACATACATACATACATACATACATACATACATAAACTGTAGTCAAATATTTTACATCTCTAAATTGTGGCAGGGGTCCAAAATCCAATATTTATGGTAGCATTTGAAAACCACAATTAAATAACTTTACCCAATTAACAGTTATAGAATACTGCATTCAACAATTAAAGTATATACATTTTTTCATTGCACGGGAATGAAAAATAAAATAGATCATATGCTAGCCTATCACATGTATCTCATTACATTATAAAAGACCACCATTACATGGAAGATGTTCATCATAAATGTAATACACTAGAAGGTAATCTTTGTAAGATCCATAGCAGAAGAATGCTAAGTGTGAACACTTCAAAGAAACACTTCAAAGAAAGAAAATTCAAGAAGAAAAAAATATTTTAAAATAGTGATCATTAAAAACAATCTCAACTATTGTGATGCAGTTGAAATATAACAATCAGAAGAGAAATGGGATGTCAATGATCCACAGTTTTTACCTTAGAAAGCTAGATTAAAAAAAGAACAAATTTAATGAACAGCATCAAATTCACAGAACTTTTTAATGAATGAGATGGACAAACGTGTAGACTCCAACCAGACACACCAATTCTTAGATATAAACATAAGATGTAAGAACTAAATACTTCTAAAACTAAATAATTAAAAGAGAAGCAAGTATTTTCTGTCTTTGGGTATAAAAATATTAATCATGGAAGAAGGAAAAATGGATTGAAATTCATTAATTCATTAAAATTTTAAAAGATCATCCTGACTTTCGCACTAAGAAAATAAATAAATAAACCACAAAGTGGAATATATTTACACTTTGTATATATTTAAAGGATACATCTAAAAAGCATATTAACTTATATAGAACAGCAATAAAAAAATCAGCTGAATTTGAAAACAAGCCAAACATTTAAATAAACAGCTTACCAAAGAAAATGCATGACTGAAGACAGATACATGAATGAGTGGTGAAGATGTATAACTAAGCAACATACACATGAAAGATACTCAGTTAATTAAGAAACACATTCAAGTTTATAATAATTCTAATTATACATATTTTGGGAGCAAGTATGCAAAAATACAACAAAAGGAGACACATTTAAAACACATAAATATTCATTTCACATTCAGGAGCATGATGAAAATCAGAAAATTGCAAATGACAAGTGAACACCTGGAAGGATAGGTGAGATCATGCATTCATCAGAGGGTGTGACGTGTTTCAAAGACCCTGAGAACTTCCAGGAAGTTCCTAAAGCATTAAATATAAATCTACTTCATCAATTACTCATTGTATACCTAGGTCTGTACTAAAGAAACTGAAAACTTATGCCTCCTAAGACCCTGTTAAAGAATGTTTCAAATAAATAGTCACAAATGGTTGAAAGCATACCCAGAGCAAAAAGAGAAAAAGGGTAGAATGAATCACCAATAAAAAAGAACAAGCTCTAAATACACCTCTAAAAAAGGTGCGAAATAAACAGACATTGAAATATGTAACTCAATGATTACAAAGATACACATGATTCCATAGATATTAGGAAGTTGACTTGTAAAAGATGCAATTGACTAAAATGGATCAATTATAAATTCCTGAAGACTTAGGCATAATTTAACACGTGTGTGTATGATGTCAATAAAAATACCCAGATATGAAAGATAGAAATAAACATGCACTCACCTGCCCGCAACTCCATATATATATATATATATATGTGTGTGTGTGTGTGTGTGTGTGTGTGTGTGTGTGTAATACATTTATAATGTTCACTGTGCTAGTAATATATGTAGTAATATGTATGCACATGTATGGCATATTGAAACAGACAGAGGATAAGTGATAGGAACTGAAGGAGTGTTGAATAAAAGCAAATAGTCTGATGGCAGTTATTACCCAAAGTAGCAATAATAATTATTAGATGTCAGCAGAATTACTAAATTAGAAACCTACTATTGTAAGAATACAGTTATTCAAACATCACCATAGAATTCTTAGAAGAGAATATTTTAAAAATGAGGAAATTGAAGTTAAGTGTACAATAATGGAAAATGTTATATCATGTAAAATTTAAGCAAAAAATATACTTAGTATTGTATTAATATCATGTAGTCAATTTCATTTTATTTTTAAATACTATTTTAAATTTTTCTTTGAAAATTTCATACATCTATGCAATCTTTTTCATTGTATTTATCCCAGCACCTTTCTCCAGCTCTTCCAGTATTCATTTTTAAAATTAAATTACATTTCTAAAGATTGACATTGGTTTCCTACTAATAAAGGTATCTCAGTCATAAGAACCATATATTGACATTAAGTCTGCAGTTAACTACATAATTATATATCCTAAATATATACCATCACAGAAACTGTTTCAAGATGGTCTCTGTGAAATCATCCAATAGGATAAGAATATGATACATGATAAAGCTCACTCATTCACACACATAAAGGCAGGTTGTGCCTCATACTCTGTTCCTACCTACTAGTTAAGGTTTACTTCTCAGTTTCTCTGACCAAAATGTGATTGGATTCCACACAGTCCTATTATCTTGTGATTCTTTCGATAGAAATGTAATAGTGATGTTACAATATGTTCCATAGAAAGAAGCTTTTGATTTCTGCCTGAAAACTCTGCTTCAGAAAGTCTCTGGCAACGTGATGACCTGAGAGGAAACTCAGTGCTTGTATTTCTATATGCACAACCGTTTCATTTAAAACTATTCTCTTTTAAGCCAATTCCACTTTTGAACTGAAAACTATATGCCTAAAGGATATCTTTTTCAACTAGTACTGATTCAATAAATCAATTTTGACGATAAGAACCTGCAGTTCCATCATTAGATTAAGTACTGCACATACACACATGCTCAGCTGACACCACGCTGCCTAATAGAGAAACCATTCTGCCTTTACTGTGTGCTGGAGAGTATGCTAAGGTCATCTCTATAACACAGTGAAAAACCTTATAGGAATGCCTCACACATGCATATACATACAAGAAAATCAGGAGTCACATAGTTTCCTTTTATGAAAGGAAAATTGTGTATCCAATTGTTTCTTAGAATTAAGACAGTTATCACATTCTCTGTTTTTAGTAGAAAAGAAAATGCAGTGCATGTTAGGAGGGTTTCAAAAGCAAAACTTTTGTATACATTAGAAAACTGATAGACTGACTTCCTACACTTACCAATCTGACTTGAGTCTTAAATATAGGTTTTAGTAATAGCAATTGGGGGTTTGAACGACTTCACCTGTACTTGTAAGAGCAAATAAATGTAGAGAAAGAATAAGCCAAAATTAAAAAACTACCCTTCAACAGACAAAATTGCTTTTAAGAATGAGAGGAAATGAAGCCCTTGGGTTTAATGAAATTGAATATATTCAGAAATCTGTTGTAATACATTGTTTTAAAAAATCTGCTAAACTAGTGATTCTTTTCTCTACTGCACCTGACAGTTTTTTTTTTTTCAAAATATCACTGAATGCTGACATGTCATCATTTGACAGAGATTGCTTGTCAAAAACGAAAATATATTCTTGGAGTGTCTTTCACTAGTAACAGTCCTCACAGCTGTGAGAACAAGGAAATGTCTTCTACCCTTCCCTTCTGCCTTTATTATCTGTCCCTTCTTTTGAAATGTCAACTTGCAGAAATCTTTAATATGTAGAAGATGACTTGATCAAGCTATGAACATCTTGCATGCATAAGATGACCCTACCTGTTGAAATATCAGTAAGTTAAGGGTGAGGTGTAGAGTTCACTGTGCTAGTAAAGTCTGTTTATATGTTCAAATACCTACCAGCTAGCCTATTTTCAGCTAGCAATATTTCCACTAGAAAAGGACTTTGGACATTTTACTTTGGCCATTTTAATTTTACCATTAAACCATATGAGGATTATTGCATAAATAATGAATGAACAGAGAAAATGGGGTCATTTAATTTTCTTTAAAAAGGAATGGAGTTTAGATTAATCTCAGAAAGTTCTTTGAGGTGTGGAATTCATTATTTTGTCATATAATGTTCAGAACCTTTCTATTTAAGATTCTTTAGAGCAGCTACAGCGATGTTTTGTAAGCTATGTGCATGTAAATATGCACTCCCATTTAAAATTAATAAAATAAGTTTAACATATTAAACAATAAATGTTTTAAAAATGGTTTCTTCTAAAAACATAATTTTTTCAAATAAATGTGCTCTAATGTAATCATATATGCTCTATTTAATGCTAAACATATTTTCTTAACTCTTTTAAGTGTTTATAATTTCATATTATACAACTATTTAAAATATGCTTGAATATGACTCATATGTTCACTCGCAAAAACTTTAAACAACATGATTTATATGGAAATGAGGCTAAATACAGTAACAATTGAGTAAGTAACAATAGTTTTCACTTAGCAGAAACAACATAGACATTAAAATGATCTTACAAATCTCTTTTATTGAATAGCCAAGTTCTAGAACACAATATGAGAATTAAATTTATATTTGCACATTAATATATAGCTATTGGTCTCCAAATATAAAATTAATATCCACAACCTAATCATTATATATTTTGTCAGCCAGCATTCACAAGAAACATAAAATCAGTAGAATATTGCTTTTGTTTGCACATGTAAGTGTGTGATGTGTGTGTGTGTGTTCTTCTCTGTGTATCTCTGCATGTGTATGTTGAGAGACAGGAGAAGCAGGGAGAATGGGATTTCAAAGTAACGGCTTTCTTGGTTAGGGGAGCAGTGCCAATGTGAGATATAAGTCAGACTGTCCAAGAGAGAAACTCACAGGGAGATGAAATCCTTGCGCATGGAAAAATACTTTTAGCACAAGCAGTGTTTCATCTACTTTCTAAAGGAAATTTCTACCCTACTTTTAATATTTTAATGTCTTCCAAGTGAATAGTTAGCCCCATCCTTATCTGATATACCCTCCCTTTTAAAGTCATCTAACAAGGGATCTTGATGATATTTGCACAGTTCCTTCACCACATCTAAACTGATGACCCATTAAATAACTGAGGGCTCTATGCAAGCCAAATCAACAGATGACATCACAACTCTGAAGCAACAACATCTCTTTCCTGACTGTTATGATACCCTGTCAACTGTCTCCTTCATTTATTGTTCTCATTTATTCTGTTCCTAACAAAATTTCTAGAATTGCCCATTGAAGATTGACACTCCTTGTCTCTAACTCAGCAATGACTTCAATTCTCCCCAGAGGAAAAGTGAAAGTCTTCATTATTGCACATGACAGAACACTTCAAAGGCAGCAAGAGAATAAAGGCACACACTGAGGAAGAAACGACAAGCAGGCTGAGCCCGGGAAGAAGTATTTTCACCTGTTACTTCATGGCTGTATGTTCATAACTCACCTTTCTACACTGGGGGCTAAAATAGCAAATACACCCAAAAAGAAAACTCAGAAGAAAATTTCCCAAAAGAAATTCTTGAAGTAGAGAAAAATGGAGCATCAGATATAATATTGAACCTGCACTAAAAAAAGAAAAATTAAAGAAGTTAAAAGTAAAGACAAATACACAGATATTTTTCTCTTATTCTAGTTATTTAAAGGATAATTGATAATAATATGTGGGTGAAGTCCACTAACTGTAACAAATGTCCCATTTCAGAGGGGCATGCTGGGGAAACTGTCAATTGTAGGATACAAAAGCTGTTCTTTCTGTAAAGTATGCCTGGTACTCTAGAAATGCTCCAAAATAAATGCTATTAATTTTTTTTAAATAATAAACTACAATTTTTGGTTATACTTTCTTTTTGGGTGTTTAAGACCATACAGTTGGCCCAGATTAACCAATTTATTTTTACTCTTAAGGTCATTTGAGGATCTGTTCCTCAGGGATCACATAAAAGTTATCAGTATAATTCTTTAAGAGTCCATGTGTATAGCTAAAGGCCACATAACAAGAAACAATGCCAGACAGGAGATACCTTTGAGTTATTGGCCAGGGTGGCCCAAGGGACTCCCAGACAGTAACCCAGCATAGAGCTGGGAAAATGAACAGCAGACCTAAATCTTATCTAAAAGAATTTTGGCAACTGATTGCTGCTTGACAAGGAAGAGCTGATCTTCCCAAAACAACTATCTCTAGATAAACTGACTAGATTCAGCGGATGGACTAGCACTGGGGAATGGCTGGAGGGACTGACAACACAGTGGGCAGTAACTGGGATGACAGAGTATATTGGCTTCAGTGGGGGGATAGCTATGGGAGGGTGCCATTTGGGATTCAGGTATAAAGATGAGTAAGATTGTTTGGGATGTTCTGTATGAACACACAAAAAATCAATAAAAAACAATAATAAAGAAGAATCTAATAAAGTATATAAAGTCAATAGCATAAACAATGAAAATTTATACAATACAATAAAAATGATAGGAAAACTTCAAAGTGTACCATAAAATTCTATACTCTATTAAAAGTATTTGTGAGTGTCTCAACATAGACGTATAGAGTCACATAGTTTGAAGCCTAGAGTCATCATAAAAGCAACACTAAAGTGAATTTTAAATATATCTAGATATTAATACATAATGTAGAATTAAAATGATAGTAAAATTAATAATACTAAAATACGAATAAAAAATAAAAATGGAATGTAAAAATATAATTTTAAAACAAATTATTTTTTTAATAATCAAATATTGCTGTTCAAATTCGCTTCCTCTTTTGGCTAAAATGCTGTGGTATTTGGTTTTTGCACATTTCTATACATTTAACTATTTCCATTGAGGTTCATTTTGATTTTGATGCCTTCCATCTTTTTTATTATTTGAAAATTTGAATCTTCAAATAAAAAGTGAAAGAAAACTAAAGTGAACATGTGAACATGTTTGTCCAAAAAATATTCATCGAGCTTAAATTCAGAATTTTTTATAAAATAGATAAAATATAGCAAATAAAAATGATGTGGAAATACGTCTTTAAGCATGGTAAATTTTAAACTAAATATAGTAATAATTATACAAATATTAACTATTCTAGGTAGACTAATTGAAAACTATAAACTTTTTAGACTTTCTCAGAAACAAGGAGATACATATTAAACTTGAAGCCCATGGAACACATGCAGTTGTGCTGACTGTGAGTGCAACCCCGCACAGACTTTAAACTTACTGAAAATACTATGAGATTGGAGGTAGAATTATTTTCTGTGAAACTTAAGTTTGGGAATTCTCCAGTCTGAGCCTTGTAGATAACAACATCTTGTTCCAATGTCAAAAAGTTGGGAATGCCAGTGAAGAAAACAGAATAGAAAAAGATACATTATGTGATCATTATGTGAAAAAGTGATTGAGAAACTGTCTTAGTACCACACAGGTCACACTTCACTGCATGCAATATTATGAAAGTTAAATTGGATTATTAAACAATGATTAACATGCCTATTTACACACACAAAGACAAACCTGCATAAGCTCCTGAAATGCAGCTTCAAAATACTTGCAGCAGCAGAAGACAGAAAAGAAAGGAAACCGACACATATACCATTGTCATGAGGATCTTAACATTTACTTCTCAAAGTTCAATAAAACTGGGTTGTAAGGAAAACAAAGGAATAAAAATGTGAACAATATTCTCCAGTACTTTAGGCAAATTGGCAAGTTCTAACATTTATATTCACTCAGATACATATTGCCCTGGGAATCTCATCAAAATTTTACATTGTACAAAATATTTCTTGTTCCACAATTAATTAAAACTCAAAGTCATCAAGAAAAACAGAAGTTGGAAAATTCCCCAAATTAATGCATATAAATAACTTATTTTCAAGGGGTAAGTCAACAGAAAAAACTGGAAAATGTTTTCAAACAATTAAAAATGAAAAAAAAAATGTATAAACAGAATTTCATACAATCAGGCATTATGTTCTAATCCAACACTTGGTAGGCTGAGGCAGAAGGCTTTGGAGTTTGAAATTGTATTAGTCAGGGTTCTCCAAAGAAACAAAGCCGGTAGAATGAATATATATGTATAGAGATTTATCAGCTTAGCTCACAGGATAGAGTCCAAGTAGTCCAACAATGGCTACATCACACTGGAGAGGCTGAGAATCCATAGTCGCTCAGTCCACGAGGCTGGATGTCTCAGTAGTCCCAATCTGGTGCTGAAGGTCTGACAAATTCCAAAAGATCAGCTAATCTTCAGTCAACAGCAGCAGGACGAACTCACCAGCGAGAGAGAAGGCAAGCAGCAAGAAGCCAGGCATTCTCCTCTGCCACGGCCTTTTATATAGGCTGCCATCAGAAGGTAACACCCACATTTAGGGAGTACCTTCTAGGTTCAGATGATCCAATTACAAAGATCTCTCTCATTTCAGTTAATCCCAGATCCAGTCAAATTGACACCCAGGATTAGCCATCACAGGCTTCTTACTGGGTTACATGTAGTGAAACCTTATCTCCATAATCTGACAAATAATCAGGAAGAAAGGAAAGCAGGAAGGAAGAAAAGAAGGAAACAAAACAAGGACCAAATATTCTTTTCATTATAAAGTATAGGAGGAATCTGTATCTTTAAATGTTTATATTTATAGACATCTCAAATCAATGACCTATATTTCTATCAAAGGAAAGAAGAAACATCACAAAATTACACCCAAAGCAGAAAGGAAACAATTATTATGAAAAAAATGCAATAATGTCCTAGGAAATAGAAAAAATAGAAAGTTACTGTAATCAGTCTCATCAACAAGGAAAGGAGAGAGGAAGAGGAGCGAGAGAAAGAGACAAAGAGAAAGACAGAGAGAGACAGAGAAACAGTGACAGAATAAAAATAGAAAAAGTCAGTAACTCTAGAAATGAAAGAATGTCACCACATACCACTGCAGATTCCATAGTCATGTCATTCAAAAAAACACTAAGAACTTTATACTTATAAATTTGAAACTTTAGTAAAATGGGCAAATTCTTTGAATAACAGTAACAATGAAAAATCTATAAATCAAAACATTGATTATTGAAATATTCATATTTATTTCTTATATATTTTTATTGCACTTTTGTAATTTCATGCAACAGTTCTTAATCAAATTTAGAACCCCCTCCCCCAGCCATTCCTCCCCATTCCCACACTGAACCTCATACATTCCACCGTGCATGGTAAGTCCTCTTCATTCAGGAATTTGTACCCAAATGTCCTTCAGTGTAAATGTGTCATGTTTAATTTTATAAAAAGAACTTACAAAATCAGTCCAAAAAAAGAAATACTAGAACTAGTTCCTTAGCTAAGTCTACTACACGTGCAATGAGAAAGTTACTAAATGTACCTAAACTCTTCAGACAGTCGAAAAGAATATTTCACAATCTACTTTTTGGCAAATTTTGTATTTTTGTGTGTTTGGTACAGAACATTTTAATCATCTTTATACCTTCTTCCCCATTGGCACCTCCCATAAGTCGCCCCCCTCCATTGGAATCCATATATTTCTGTCATTTATGTTAAGGCCTATAGTGTCAAGTTAGTCACAATCTTTTTGTGGGAATGACTTTTATTAATGGACATTGTATGAGTCATCTTTCTGTTGCTCTGATAGAAACACTGACCAAAGCAATTTATATAAGGAAGAGTTTATTTGAGCTTATGGGGTGGCATGACCATAGAAGTGACTGGAGGAGGAGTGGAGACTAAGCTTTACATCTTCCAGCAGGCACAGGAAACAAGAGAGCAACTGGAAATCCCATAAGACTTAAGAATTCTCTATGCCCACCCCCAGTGACATGCTTCCTCCCAGACAGCCACACCTTCTAAGACCTCCCAAAACAGCACCGCCACTGGGGACAAAATATCCAAATACTTGGAGCCTATGGGAGACATTTTCATCCAAACCGCCACAGATATTATCTAAAGACTTTAACCCCAGCAAAGCCATTCACTCTTGGGTCTGATGACTGGAGTGTCTTCTGGACAGCCTCACTTTGGTATCCCACCCCAAAAAATAATGAATGTGGATATGTTTGAGAATTAATGTGTGAAAGGGCTGAAAGACTGCACCCCATCTCCACTGATCAGAGTGGAAGTTAGGAAGGATGTGTGACCTTAAATGAACTTGAACTGGGAATGAAAAGACCCAAATGGTCTGTGAAGATTAAGGGTGGAGCCGAACTTGAACTTGTCCCTGGAGACCTTGAACCTAGAGAAATCATTTTGAATAAATTCTGAATGCTGCATGCCATGGGAACACAGTGGGAGAAAGAAGATTCCAGAGAGAGTTCCCTCAGTACAGGATAAGGACACAGACAGCTCGATCTGTAAAGCTTGAGTGGACAAGAGAGATCCAAAGGCATGGTTCTGGGAGACAGATGGGTCTAGTAAATAGTTAGGGAAACTACTGTCTCCTGAGTTCAGGCTCACTCTTAAAAACTTAATTTCAGAGTAAGTCTATTTGTCCAGATGATTATAATGTTGGCAGTAATAAGTAAATACAACATATATTATGAAAGCCCAAGTCAGACAAGTGTATTGTAAGAACATATAAACCAGTATCTAGCATAAAGATAAATGCAGGCATTCTAAACAAATGTTAGTAAGAACAAAGCAATGATGATGACAGATATACATATATTATATACATACATACATACATATGCATATATATGACCATGTATAACTTTGTTTCAGCAATAAAATATCAATATCTGAGAAGAGAATACATATTATCATCTCAGGTTCAGGAAAAAAAGCCTCCTGAAATCAATATCCATGTATATTACTTGCTGCAAACTAACAATGGAAGAAAAATAAACTACTGTCTGAAGTAGACTTTTACAAAACAAAGTATATGTTATTTATCACACGGTGTTATAAAACAAAAAAAAGTGACCAGATCATTTTTTTTTCCTTTGACTAAAAAGGAAAAGATCTGTTCTATTCAACATGGTGGATTCTGCTATTTGATATTGTGCGCCTGGAAAAGATATTTTAAAAAGAAATAAATGGCATAAATGCTCAGATGAAATGCCAAATATTTACACCCAAATAATTACAAAATGCTTCATGTGAGTCTGGAATATAAGATAAATACTTAAAAATATCACCAAAATCTATATTGCTAGATGTATTCATGTTCAACAAAATATGTTCAAGTTCTCTAAGTATGATAAAAAAATTGATGAAAGAAATCAAGGGAAAATAAATAAAAACGTATTTCATGTTCATGGATCAAAAAGCTCAGTGCTGTAAAGATATTCTTTCTCTCCAACTGCTATGTCAGTTCATTGTTTCCAATAAGAATTCTTAATGAGAGCCATTGAAATGGATCAGCAGGTAAAGGCACTTGTCACCAAGGTCTATAATCTAAGAATCCCAGAATCTACATGTTGGACGGAGAGAACTGACTCCCACAAACTGTCCTCTGACCTCCACATGTGCTTACAAAAGCACACAGATACACAAATATATAAATGAAAAACAAATGTAATTTAAAATAAATTTGGAATGAAATTTTTAATTGACACTTGAATTTTTATAGTGAAAAATATCTGGAACAACAAAAAACTTTGAGCAAAGAAAAATTTAAGGGATTTACACTAATTGTTAAATAGTTATCAAAATTAGTCAAGACAATACCATCCTGGTAAAACTATTGGGACATAAATCAACACTTCTAAGTATAGCAATAGATCCATACTTATATGATCAAATGTTTTCCTACTAGAGCAGACAAACAAGGAAATGGCAAGAGTGTGTCGTGCTCAGCAAACAGTGCTGAAATCATAGGACTTCAATGGAAAACATCTATTTCTCTGTGTGACAACTTACCAAAAATTAGCTAAAATAAATCACAGATACCAATTTAATATATCAAAAAAAAGGTCATAGGAGAACATTTTGGGGAAAACTCCGACCTTAGAAATGTAACACTTCTTACATATAAAACATGAAACCCATGAAGAAGTGTATTTCACAAAAATTCCAAATCTGTCTTAATAAGTTATTGTTTCAAAAACCAAGTCACATCATAGGATGGTAGGATTTACTTGTGTATAAATGGTTTCTGAATTGCACAAAAGTAAAATAAACCTTAGTTCCTATGAGACTATGATCTCTTCATTCTCCTGTACACCTTTACACCAACCTGCATGTCTTTTGTATTAATATTGAAAGTCTAAGGTTAAATAATTAAGTTAGCCAAAAACAAAACAAAACCTCCTTATATCTACATTTTAAAATTAACATATAAATAGATATGACATTTTATACAATAAATTAAGATTGAATTCATTTTTTTTCTATTTCACACAGAGAATTGGCGTGTGTGTATGTGTGTGTCTGTGTGTGTGTCTGTGTGTGTAGATAATCTTCTATTTCAACTTAATGGGACAATCAAGTCTGCAGATATTTGCTCCAACATTTTTATAGGACTTTTGTGATGATCTGTTTGGATGAGATAATGATTTAAATTAGTAAGCCGAATAAAGCAAACTGACCTCATACTGTGGATGGGCCTCATCCAGTCATTTGAAGATCTATAGAAGACCTTTCAAGATTAAAGTCTCTTACAACAGGGCTTTCAAATGAACTGACAAATCTCCCTGATTCTTAGCAGCTTTTGACCTTTGGACTCTAACTGGGAAATAAACTCTGCAAAATTTTGGATTTGTAAAACCCCATGTTATAGTACATGCACATGCACACATGGACACACTGACACACACACACACACACACACAGAGATGCACTGACATACACACAGATACACAGACACATGCAAACACACTGACACACAGAGACACACAGGCACACAGAGTCAGACACACAAAGACACATACATAGACACACGCAGAGACACACAGATACACACAGACACACAGATACACACACACACGCACACACACACACACACACTGTTTTGGTTTTTGTGTTTGTTTTTTTTTCCTCTAAAACTCCTAGACACAAGTGTACCATTTCCTTGGCCCCTCTTCCCTGCAGGACTGTAGTTTCTACTTTGCTAAGTAAAGCATGTTGGAGTATCACCAGGATATTCCATTTTCACCCTGAAAGTTTAGTACATAAGAGAAATTCAAAAGTGGTTAGAAACTTATTAAAAGGCTTGCATTGCAATGATGATTATACTTTCTCCTGGAGCAGTCAAGTTTTAGTTAGGAAATTGAATGAATAATTTAAATAAAACTCATGTCGTGCTCAGTAACACTGTAGTCAATCAACTTTTGTTCTTGCAGCCTCTATTTCTATTTTCATCCTTATAATCTTGCAAATTTTTTTCTTTTGCTGTTTTAATGAATTCTGGCATAAAGATTTCCATTTTAATACAAATTTGATAAGGATTCCATTTCTTTTGTAGTCAGTCTGATAGTTAAAATGTTGACGTTTTAAACTGTGATGTTTCTGAGTGATGCAAATCAGCACGTGTATATGAAATCCCTGCTACTTATGTTCTGTGGCTCTCTTAATTTGTTTCACTATGTTTAGACTTGCTCTGCTCTAGTTCATTTTCACAGTGCTAGGGAAGTCAGTATCATGTTTTCCAGTTCCATTCATTTACCTACAGTCTTTACAACTGAATAGGATTCCATTATATACATAAGTAATAATAATTAAAGAAGCGGTAACACTGAGAGTGTGTGGGGTGCATGAGAAGAGATGGAGTAGGGAGAGGGAGGGGAAGGGGTGAAGTAAACACAGTACTCAAGTATTAAATTCCCACTAAAAATGTAAATTTTTGTTGTTGTTGTTTTGAGACAGGGTCTCCTTGTAGCCTCAGCTGGACTAGAACTCACTATATAAACCAGGCTGGTGCTTGCCTCTACCTCCCCAGTACTGTGATTAAAGGAGTGAATCACCAAGCCTGGCTTAAATTTTTTTGTTTTTTTGTAAAGACTATGGTAATGCTGCAACCCTCATCACTGGTTTCTTATTTCGGACAGCTTTTTGTTTTCTTTTTCTTTTTGGAAGGAGATAAGTTTTTTTTGTTTTTGTTTTTGTTTTTGTTTTTTTGTTTTGTTTTGTCTTTTTGAGACAGGGTCTCCCTGTAGCCCTAGCTGGCCTAGATTTGCTATGGAGACCGGACTTGCCACGAATTCACAGAGATTTGCCTGTCTCTCCCTCCCTAGTGCTGGGATTAAAGGCTTGCGACACCAACGTTTTTAATCAGATTTAAAATCATTGCTATTTTCTCAATATATTCTCAATTTATAAACAAAAATCTCCTAATAACATAGTTATCACTACATGGAATCATGGCATATAAGCTTTTATATATTGAAAGTTAAAAAAAATATATTAATAGACACATCCTAAGACAAGATCTTCCCAAATAAATACCCTGCCTGACCTGGAACTCATGATCCTCTTGCCTCAGACTCCCTAAATGCTGGGATTATTGGTTTAAACATTATACACTTGCTGAAGTCTGCTTACAGCTCTCATTGTTTAAAGCATTTTATTCTATTTTCTAACTTTCAATTTTTATTTTTTCATTTTTGTAAATTTTTTATTTAATCATTGTGTATTTCATACATAACATCTTAATCACAGTTTTCCCCCTTCCTCATTGCCAAAGGTGGGGCTGGAGAAATGGCTCAGTGGTTAAGAACACTGGTTGTTCTGGGAGAAGACCTCCACTGGGCTTCATGCATCTGTCATTGTGTTAAAGCCTATCATGTCATGTTCGTGTCCCTAGACATCTTTCGGTGCAAGTTTATCCCTTTAAGAAGATCAGCTCTGCCAGGGTGGAGGCACAAGTCTGTAGTCCCAGCACTCAGGAGGCAGAGGCAGGAGGATCTCTGTGAGTTCAAGGCCAGCCTGGTCTACATAGAGAGATCCAGAACAGCTGGGGTTACAGGGAAACCCTGTTTCAAAAAAAAAGATCAGCAAAAGGGAAGAGGTACATGACCATATGGAAATAGAGTCCTATAGGCTCCTAGAACTTTATTCATTTGATCTTTCAGCAATGATCTCAGCATGCACAAAAACCATGGAATCTCAAGCAGACCAAAACCCAGAACAGGTCTATTTTCTAACTTTTTATACACAGGGTCTTACTCAGCCTCTGAAATTGGCCTTGAATTTATGAACCTCGTACCTAAGCCTTTAAAGTACCTGGGATGGCAAGCCTGTACCCTCAGACCCAAACACCCTTAGCAATTTTTAAAATTTATTTTTATTCATTCTTTTTATTTTATGTGTATGTGTGTATTGACTGCATGTAGGTAAGTGCACCCGGGTCATGCAATGCCCACGGAGGACAGAAGAGGCTGTCAGATCCCCTGTAGCTAGAGTTATGGACAGTTGTTAGCTGCCATGTAGGTACTTGGATTCAAACCTGGGTCTTCTGCAAGAACAACCAGGGTTCTTAACCACTGAGCAATCTCTCCAGCCCCACCTTCAGCAATTTTAACTGAAATATTATAAATCAATTTGGACATTTTATGGGTACAGAGGTTGATACTCTGATGCTTTAATACTCTAATCATGAATAAACAAAAGTTCAATACATTTATTTTTTTGGTCTTTTCTGAGACAGGGTCTCCAAGTAGCCCCAGCTGTCCTGTGTAGACCAACGGCCTTGAACTCACAGAGATCTGCCAGCCTCTGCCTCCTGAGTGCTGGGATTAAAGTTGTGGGAGCATGAATTCAACTTCTTGTGTGAAAACCTTTTAAAAGTACACTAGAAAACATTATCTCGTGCACTTAAGTGATACCAATGCTCTATAATTGCCTTATGACATATTATTTTTAAAGTTAAAAAATCGATCTATAAAATATGGATGTTGTAAGTGCCTAATACTGATTGTTTGTCTTCTATAGCATTTGGTCACTCTATCTGTTAAGCAAATGTGCAAGTAAGGGTTAAAAAAGGATCACTCAGATCTCAATAATGAAGTTTCCTCATGCAACAAAGGGCCAGGAACATAAAAGGTCACAAATAGCCAAAGTGTAGAGATCAAGGGCCTGCTGAATGCTGGTCCTTGGTCAGGATCCTTTTATTAAACTTCACCCACCCAAGGCTCAGAGACCATCACAGAAGAGGGGGCAGAAAGATTGTAAGAGCCAGGGAGGAGGCGGATGACCATATGGAAACAGAGTCCTACAAGCTCCTTGGAACATGCTCATATGATTCTATGGCAATGGTGTCAGCTAACACAAATCCTATGCAAATTCAGGCAAACAATAACCCACCATAGAACTGGGAAAATGAACAGCAGACCTCATTCTTATCTGAAGGAATGTTGGCAACTGATTGCTGCTAGATGAAGAAGAGCTGATCTTCCTAAAACAAGTGACTCTAGATAGGCTGACTAGACTCAGTGGATGGACTTGCGCTGGGAAATGGCTGGGGACACTGACAACCCAGTGGGCCATAACAGGGATGACAAAGCATATAGGCTCTGGGGGCTGGGTGCTATGAGAGGGTACCAATGGAGATGAGGGCATAAAGATGACTAAGATTGTTTGAGCTGTTCTGTATGAAATACACAAAAGAATTCAATTAAAAAAAGAAAAACAAAAAATAAGTATAAAAATTTGATAATCAGCTTTGTGCATGGGAATGGAGCTATGGGTGAGCAATTGGGCTGCATGCATAGCTGTAGCTCTTAGCTTTATGGATATTCTTGGAGTTCATCAGACAATTACAGAACACAGATGAAAGTCCAGATGCTGAAGAATTGTCTACAAACATCTTTATAGCACCCAAGCGGTCATATCATGTCTTAGGCAAGTAACAATCCAAAAGAATGCACAGGATAGTAAGAAAGCCTTACCTGGAAGAGTACAGTATGTCACCCACTCTTTATTTTAGTAATATCTGAAATGAACTAAAATTGCATGTAATAATATTTCAGTATCAAATAATTATTAAGTAGGAAATAATTTTTAGGACTAAATGAATATTTTTCTAATAAAAGTTACAAAATTTAATGTATAATTTCAAAAATGCTTACTTACAAAAATACCTCATCTTGTTAATACTACTAATATTAGTTAATAGTGTTTGATTGAAAGTAAGAAATGGGTACTTTAAACAACCTTGACCTTAAAAAGAAATGGATAACCTCAGCTTGCATTGCCCATGTGGTTCAGTTCCTCTGCATCTGCTGTCCACGCTTTGCACCCTCAGTTACTTTCAGTGAACAGAAGTCTGAAAACATTAGATTGAAAATAAAAAAATAAATAAATAAACAGTTCATAAGCTTTAGATTGTACACAGCTCTCAGTAGTGTGATAAAATCACTTCATCTACTTTCCATCCTACCCTGGGCACGAATCTTCCCTTTTCCTCTGTAAAATATTTTGGAAAAAAAGAGATGCTACATTCATATAACTTTTATGTCAAGAGTTTGCTGTGGCTGCTCATTTTATAGTTATTGTTGTTATTCTCTACACCAAGTTTATAAATTAAACATTATTATAGGTGCATGTGTGTGAAAATAAATATAGCACATGTAAGTTTGATATGACCTAAAGTTTCAGGGATCCACTGAGGACTTTTGCCTTAGCTCCTGTGGATAACCAAGGACTCCAGTAACAGAAAGATGGCTGGAAAATGTGGGGCTGTGGAGCAGGGCCTTCCCTTCCTCTTTACTACTTCTCTTTAGGTCAGTCTTTTTCTTTTCAGTAATTAGACAAGATTGCTCAGCGTGAAAGGAAATTTTAAGCAGATTCCAAACCATCAAAAGCAATGAAATGAAGGCTAATAATGTCAGTTTAAGCATAAAATTCTTGGAAATAAATATTAACTGTGAGAAAGAATTCTTACTGCTTAAGTATTTTTTCCCAAAATTCCCATACTGAGGAACTAATCCCCAGTACCTTAGAATGTTGACTGTGTTTGGATTCAAGACCTTTACAAGGATGGTTAGGTTAAAATAAAGTCAAATAGATGGACTTGAATTATATATGGCTCCTGTCCTTAGGAGAGGAAATTTCCATATACAGAAAAATGCCAGGGGTGTTTTCATGGAAGGAAGACCTTGTGAGAACAGAACATCTACAAGCCAAGAGGCAAGTCTCAGAAAGCCCCACGCCTGTCAATATCTTGATCTTGGTTTTCTAGTCCTCAGAACTCTTGGAAAATATGTTTCTGTCAGTTAAGCAGTTCAGTCTGTGGTGTTTTGTTACAGCAGCTCTACTTAAATAAAGCAAGTGTCACAACTGCAGGTAAAGCTTGATTGCTGCTTGTGGTCACAGGGGAACACTGTCCTGTCAGTTTCCATGAGCAGGTTCCAGTACAGTGATTATGTTCTGCAATTTGTAAGAAGGGAGGATGTATTTCTGAGAAGGGAATATAAACCATTTCCAGGAAACAAAAATGATGTCTACAAGTTATTTCACTTTGGACTGCAGTATGGTGTCATAGTTAACTTCAGATGTCAAGCCAACACACCAGGGAAGAGGGAACCTTAACTGGGGAGTTACTTCAATCAGACTGGCCTGTGTGCATGTCTGTGAGGTATTTTCTTGAGTTTTGAGCGATGTGGGCCTGTTCTTCTTTGGACAATGCCACAATTGGGTAGGAGGTTCTGAGTTGTGTAAGAATGCAGGCTGAGCATAAGACAGAGGAGAAAACTGTTGTGCCCAGAGAACAGATCCCCAAGAATTACCATGGAGTCCAGAGAACATGCAAGAACAAAGAGTCTTTATTTGGGCTTAAGCTCGGGCTCTCAGACAAAACTAACGTTGTAGGTTCGTCTGAGAGCCCCAATTGCAGGGGGAAGGAGCTTTCATAGTTTTCAAAGGGAGGAGGGGAATGACAAAGTTATATTTTGATTGGTCCCAAGAGCCCGTGTGCACCAACATACTTTTGAATTGATTGGTTACAGTCTTGGGGCCTCTCATTTGGTGGGTGCTGGCCTCAGGGCTGTGGAATGTGCTGACTGTTGTCTTCAGGGCTAGAGGACCCTGACCCTACATTATAAGGCTACTATATGCCTGGGCTTGTTTGATCTATAGCCTCCTGGGGTGGGGGTGGTATGTGGAGATTACAACATGCCTGGGCATGTTCATGCTTGCCTGAAACAGCTAGTCAGAATGGGGTCAATACAGTTTGTCCTCTCAGCCAAACAATCAAGCAGTTTACAGAAGCTAAAGAGAGCAGTTAGTCCTAAAGAGGGCTAGGGGTCTCGGGAGTCCAGGGCAGGGGACTAAGGAGGAGGGTTTCATATTTCATTTATTTATTTACTTATTTAATGCATTGTGTAAATTAGTATTGCCCATAGGTGAATGGGCTTAATCTCATGACCATTATTTGGATTGCCCCTAGTCGGTCCTTCATGAACTGTACTAACCTGTTTAAGATACAGGTTCTGAAGGTTAAGAGTAGGAACAAAATGAGGAGGGGGCCTATCAAGGTGGACATTAAGGTAGTCAGCCAGGGAGATGCGTTGAACCTAGACTCAAACCATCCCTGTTGAGCCTCTCGCTCTGTTTTCCTCTTGGCTAATCCTTCTCTTACCTCAGCCATAGTATATTTGACTACCCCTGAATGATCGACATTAAAAACAGCATTCCTCTCCCAAGGATACACACAGCCCCCCCTGTTACAGGAAGATCAGGTCTAATCCCCATCAATTTTGCAATACCACTTCTGCTAGGGAGGACAGGGATTCTTGTAAATGAGAAATTGCATTTTCCAGCCTTTCTATGTCTACATCTATTTCAGCCCTCAAGCTTGAGTACTGTTGATGTTGGGTGGCTAGTGAGGCCGCGCCTGTCCCAGCCCCAATGAGGCTGATTCCAAGAATCAAACTTAGAGTAAGGGTCGTGGCTGTGATTAGCTCCCTGGCAACCCAGGATCGTGTTCTGTTAATCCATCCCAACAGTTCATCATTAGTATGGTATAGCAGTCTGGGAACTAACCAGACTAGGATACAGTAGTCTCGTGTCCGATTAAAAACCTCCATATACACGCAAGGGGTCAGGCCAAAGGAGCAAGTGCACCATGCATCAGGCTCAGGGACCAAGTAACTGGTTAGGCGTGATAACTCAGTGCTCTGAGTGACATTGCATAGTTTCTGGTAATTGACTGGGATCTGTCCTATGCATAGTCCTTGTCCTGTGATATGTTGTAGAGTCAACTTGGCCTTAGAGCTCCAACGACAGGTGTTGTAGTTATCAGAAGAGTTATATGTCCCCAAGACTGCTATGTCATCATAATAAGGTGGGGCAGTATCATAACATAACCAACAACAGGCCGTCATGTCTAGCTTTGTAGCATTCAGTACCAGATATGATTGCTCCAGCAGAGGAGAGGGTTTACCTCCAGTTTCTCAAAAGGAGCCAGTACCTTAGTATTTCGAACTTTAGCTCCTCTGGAGGTGGGGTCCCCAGGGCCTATGGGAGAAATTGTGGCTACCTCTGGGGTGATGGGCACCTTTGGGGTGGTTTGTGCCCCTGGCGTAGGGGCAAGGACTTTGTTTGGTCTAATCTCAACTGTGGGTTCAGGGAGTAATCCGATCGGATCCTGAAAACTGATCCCAAGCTCTCAGACTTCAACTGAATGCCCCAAGTATAACCCATCTCCCAATTGGGGGCCTCCCTTCCTTGGTCTGTGAAACATATTTTAATAGAATTACAGTTAGGATAGCATTTATTCCTTTGGGTCCATATGGTGATGTTATGGACAGTGGTGGGCATGACCGCTGGGTGACCAATGCGTGTTAGTGTGATAAAATCATCTTTAACAGGGGGTGTCCAATCTATGAACCCTGTTCTCAGGCAATCCCATGATTTGCAACAAAAGTCATAACGTGTCCCACTTTTCCTTCTCCCCCTTTTTGCCTGTGGGCCTCAGGGCAAACATAAAAACTTTGGGTGGAGTCTGTGGGACCTATACCAGCAATCAATTTTGAAAGGTCCAGGTTCAAATCTGGGTACCAGACAGACAGGGGAACTACTTTGGACATCTGGGCTAGGACCCTCATAGACTTAACATCTGTAAGTTGCCAGATTGAATTAAAGGACTGGTGGGGGTTGGCACAACAAACACTTATAACAATTAGTATAGAAAGAATTAAGAATGTCTTAGTCTTAACTTCAGAGGATTGTCCGCATTTCATGCCTTGGGTCCTGGTGCTGGGGTCTGAGGGCCCTCCGGGTCATTGGGTTGTGGATTAGCTCTCTGGATGTGAGTGTGATGTATCCAGGTAGCGAATCCATCTACCTTGACGGCCGTGGGTGTAGTCAGAAGCACCACATAAGGACCCTTCCAGCGGGGCTCGAGCGTTTCACCGGTGGTGCTGTCGGACATAGACCCGATCACCTGGCTGATAATTGTGTGGAGTGGGAGGCGGTGCTGTCTCATAGATAGCTCTCAGGAGGGGCCACACATCCTTATGTGCATGAGCCAGTGCTTCTAAGTAATTAGTAACGGAAGGTTATCAAATTCAGCAATTAGTTCAGCTCTTAAATTGGGGAGAATAGGAGGGGGTCTTCCAAACATGATTTCATAGGAGGTTAACCCTAGCAGATAGGATGAGTTCCTTACCCTATACAGGGAGAAGGGAAGGAGAGCCACCCAGTCCCCGCCAGTCTCCATGGTTAATTTGGTAAGGGTCTCTTTTAGAGTTCTATTCATCCTCTCTACCTTTCCCAAGCTCTGGGGCCTGTATGCACAATGTAATTTCCATCTTGCCCCCAATATCCTAGCTAATTCCTGGGTTACCTGTGAAGCAAAGGCTGGCCCATTGTCAGAGCTCAGAAGGACTGGGATGCCATACCTGGGTAAAATGTCCTCCAGCAATTTCTTGGCCACCACCTGAGCAGTGTCATGCTTGGTGGGGAAGGCTTCAATCCATCCTGAAAAGTGTCTACCAGAACTAGTAGATATTTGTAACCATACTTGCCTGGCTTAATTTCTGTAAAGTCCATCTCCCAGTGGGCCCCTGGTCTAGAGCCCCTCATCCGAGCCCCTGGTTCCTTAGGGTGGTTCTCAGCATTGGTCAGCTTGCAACTAAGACATGCAGAGGCGACTGCATCAACAAGTGGGTGGAGATTCAGGACTTTTAAATGAGCATTTTTTAAAAGATCAGCCATTTTCCTGGTGCCCAGATGAGTCATTCGGTGGATATACATGAGGAGGTCCTTGACTAAGTCATTTGGCAGAATAATTTTACAGTCTCCTGTATACCACCAAGCATCCATCTTTTGGGTCATGGGGAGTCTGTGTATCAGCTTCATATCCTCTTGGGGGTAATGAGGCAGATCAGGTAGGATGGGGTGGGGCCAGGGTCTGACAGTTGGATTGGCAAAATCTGGAAAGCCTCCAAAGCTACTTCCTTGGCAACACGGTCTGCACTGTGATTTCCGTGAGCTATGGGTGTGTTGGCTTTCTGGTGCCCGGGGCAGTGGATAATAACCAGCTTCTTAGGCAGCCATAGAGCCACCAACAGGTCCAGAATTTATTGTTTATTTTTAATAGTTTTTCCTTCTGCTGTGAGCAGCCCCCTTTCCTGGTAGATGGCTCCATGTACATGTGCCGTAGCAAAGGCATAACGGCTATCTGTGTAAATGTTCAGCTGCCTGTCCTTTCCAAGCCTAAAAGCCTCAGAGCTATCAGCTCAGCCCTCTAGGCTGAGGTCCCCACAGGCAAAGCTGCCACCCAAACAATCTCAGTCTCAGTTACCACAGTCGCCCTTGCATACCTCTGTTCATCCTTCATGAAACTGCTACCATCAGTGAACAAAGTAGCTTCTGCATCAGAGAGTGGCCGATCGGTCAGGTCATTTCTAAGCCCACGTACCTGGCTCAGGATCCCCGCGCAATTGTGCAGGGGTATGTCCAAGTTGGGGCCAGGCATCAGGGTGGCTGGGTTAAGGGTGGTGTTTGGGAGGAACCGAATTCTAGGAGGATTAAGAAGTAAGCTCTGATAATGGGTTATTCGGGCTTTGCTGAACCAGCAGTCCAGTGGCTGCTTAAGAACTCCTTCAATAGCATAAGGAGTGGTGATATGCAGTTGTTGCCCTAATGTCAATTTATCCTCATCCTTGACTAGAAGGGCAGTAGCAGCTATAATCCGCAGACATGGTGGCCATCCTGTGGCTACTGGATCAAGTTTCTTAGACAAGTATGCCTCTGGTCTATTCCATGGTCCTAACATTTGAGTCAGGACTCCTTTGGCTATTCCTTTCTTTTCATCTATGTATAGGTGGAAAGGCTTAGTGGCATCAGGAAGCCCCAAAGCTGGGGCCATCAGGAGGGCTTGCTTAATTTCATTAAAGGCCCTTTCTCTTTCCCCCGTCCAAATGAAAGTCTCATTCTTTTTTGTAGCCTCATAGAGAGGCTTAGCCAATTCAGCAAACCCTGCTGATCCCAGAAACTCCCTCACTGCTCTCCGGGAGTTGGGAATTGGAATTTTCAGCACCATTTCTTTCCTGGCATCTGTGAGCCATCTTTGTCCTTCCTTTAGAATGTACCCTAGATAAATAAATCACTTTTCAATGACTTGTTTGTGCCTTCTTAGAGGATGCCCGATATCCTAGCCTGCCCAGAGTCACCAACAAATCCCTGGTTCCTTGCTGACATAGTAGAGCGTCATCAGCAGCTATCAGGATGTCATCTACATACTGCAATAGGGTGAGCTGGGGGTGTTCCAGCCTGTACTCACCCAAATCTTCATGAAGTGCCTCATTGAAGAGAGTGGGTGCATTTCTGAATCCCTGAGGCATGCGAGTCCAGGTCAGTTGTCCATTGAAGCTGATCTCTGGGTCTTGCCATTCAAAGGCAAAGAACAGCTGGCTATCCTTATCTAAGGGAAGGCTAAAGAAGGTGTCCTTTAAATCTAGTACAGTATACCAGCTTGAGTCCAGGTCAGTTGTCTGTTGAAGCTGATTCCCAGGTCTTGCCATTCAAAGGTGAAGAATGGCTGGCTATCCTTGGCTAAGGGGGGCACCGTGGGATGGATATCCATGACCCACTTATTTGCTTCTCTCAGATCCTGTGCTGGCTGGTAATCATTTGAGTTTGGCTTCTTTACCGTAAGGAGAGGTGTATTACCTGTAGTACCCTGCAGGGTACTAGGATGCCCTGGTCTCTTAGCCTCCAGATGTGTGGGGTAATCCCTGATCTGTCTTTGTGGGACATGGGATACTGCTTCACCCTAGCCGGAAGTGCTCCTGGTTTCAGCTCTACCCAGACAGGAGGTCGGTGGGCTGCAGTCCTACTGCCCCAGTCTCAGCCCATGCCAAGGGGAATTTCCACAGCCAGACAGAAACCTCCCCTTCCAGCTGCGGAGCAAGTCCCTGATGCAACTCTCAGATCCTGTACTGGCCAGTAATCGTTTGAGTTTGGCTTCTTTACCAGAAGGAGAGGGAGAGGTGTAGTCCATGCAGACCTGCAGGGTACTAGGATGCCCTGGTCTCTTAGCCTCCGGATAAGGGTAACCCCTGATCTGACTTCATGGGACATGGGATACTGCTTCACCTGAGCCAGAAGTGCTCCCAGTTTCAGCTCTACCCAGACAGGAGGCCGGTGGGCTGCTAGTCCTAAGCCCCCCCAGTCTTGGCCCATGCCAAGGGGAACTCCTGCAGCCAGACAGAAACCTCCTCTTCCAGCTGTGGAGCAAGTCCCTGATGCAAGTGGAATTCATCTTCCAACTTTAGGGTTAATACCTGAATGGGGAGGCCCCCCTGATCCATTAAATAAGCCCCATTAGGTGAAAAATGGATGTGGGCTCCAATTTTGGTAAGCAAGTCTCTACCTAAGAGTGGGTGGGGCAATCTGGCATGACTAGGAAGGAGTGGGACACCCAGCCCATGCCTAGGTCCACTTTTCTTCGGGTGGTCCATGAATATTGGTTTATCCCAGTCACTCCTTGTACCCAGGACTTTTTGTTGATAATTTCCCTTGGGTCTCTGTTAACACTGAATGTTGAGCACCTGTGTCTACATGGAAAATCACGGAGGTCCCCTCCACTCTGAGAGTTACCCTGGGCTTGGGGAGGGGATCCGAACCCCTTCCTCCCTATTTGTTCCATTCCCCAAGTTCCAGGACTTGTATTCCTTCATGGACCTGCTCCTGTCCGGCTGGTCCGGCGGGTCTTTCTGGACATTCCTTTCTCCAATGGCCCATTTCTTTTATAATAGGCGCATTGGTTTCTCCACAATTTTGGTCGCCCTTTGAGCATTTCCTACCTTGTTCAGCAGATAGGCATCGTAGCTGGCATTCTCTTTCACCTGGGGACCTGGTTAATGTGGCCAGGAGAATCTTGGCAAAGTCATGGGTCTGCTTGGTGCTGGCAGTGGCAGTGACCTGGGCCTGTTTATCTTCAGGACTCTCTCAGTGATTGTAAACTTTCTCAGCCACCGCCAGAAGTACTGGCAGGGTTTTATCAGCCAGTCTGTCCAATATCTGCAATTTGTGCCTAATATCAGGTACTGACTGGTTCACAAATGCCAGGATCACTGCATTCTTATTCTCAGGTGCTTCCGGCCCCTTTTGGGTATAGGTACGGAATGCCTCAAGCATCCTTTCTAGGAATGCTGCGGTGATTCTGCCCTCCCTTGCTGCACATCACTAATCTTGACCAAATTGGTCAGTTGCCTTGCGGCTGCCCAAAAACCCCCCATTAGAGTCTGGCATTAGACCTGGAGCCTCTCCTTACCTTCAGCCACATTGAAGTCCAAATTCGGCCTAACCAGGGGGAAGGCTTCATCAATCAGGGCCTGATTGGTGGTGGGATTCCCATCTACCCCAGGGACCAGCTTGCGGGCTTCAACCTGGATCCAGTCTCTTTCTTCAGTGGTGAATAGGACCTGCAAAAGCTGCTGAATATCATCCCAAGTGGGCTGGTGGGTGAACAAAACAGATTCTAGGAAATCAATTAGACCTTGAGGCTTTTCAGAAAATTTACCTGTCTGTAACTTCCAATTGTAAAGGTGACTAGTTGCAAATGGCCAATACTGCATCTGCTGGTTGCCTGCTTCAGTGAGTGGCCTGGAGAGGGAAGACAGTAAACTCTGCCACCAGCTGTGGCTGGCCTCTTTGGACTCTCCTCCGTGTCAGGAGAGGGTGTCCTTCTGCCTCCCGGGGTGGGACTGCCTCTGCCTCCCCTGGAACGTCTTGAGGGTCTGCTTGTGTGACAGGCCAATAGGGGTGTGGCTCAAGCAGGAGTTCTTCCCCTGTGCCTCCTTGCAAGACAGGGTGGGGGACAGAGGGTTTAGTTTCATTTCTCTGCCATTCATCCTCACATAGGGCAAGGATAGTTGACTTTGAGCCAGTTGGGGGAGGAGGAAGGAATGGCTTTAACCATTTTGGAGGCTCCTCCACCATAACCTGCCAAGTCGTGATGTAAGGGACCTGATCAGGGTGGCCTGGATGGCCATAAATTGTATCCTTTACTCTGTAGATGGTAGGCAGGTCAAACATTCCCTCTTCAGGCCAGCTGGCTCCAAAAGTTGGCCATTCATTCCTGCAAAACACAAAGAGCTTCCCTTTCTTTACTCCTAACCCCAGGCTATCAGCCTGGGCTTTGAATTCTGAGAAGTGATCCTGAAAAAGGCTGAGAGGAGTTACTTTGTTCTGTACCATTTCTTCCAACACAGTAAGAGTCACAAACACAACAAAAAGCACAAACACAGAAAAATAACACATGGTTAATTGGTGCCTTAAACTGAAAATAGGACAACGGCCTCTTGCCTCCTGGTGAGCACGACCTGCTCCATCCTTCCAAGTCTACCAAGGGAATCCAATCCCTATCAGGTGGGTCCAAGACTTCTCCTGAGTCCCATGGCCTGGGGCCTTCCAGTGCATCTGCCTAGACCTCCAACAGGCAATCTTGAAACTGGGCCCAAAAGCCAAACAGGAAGCATGCAGGAATGAAAGACACAAAGACAAGAGACACTCACTGATCGGATCAGATAGACTCTGCACTATGGGGTCCAGTGGCCGGGAGGCGGGTGTTTTGGGGATCCTGGACGAGCCCCCAAATGTTGTGCCTACAGAATGAATCCTCAAGAATTACCACAGAGTCCAGAGAGCATGCAAGAACAACGAGTCTTTATTCCAGCTTAAGCTCAGACTCTCAGACCACACTAATGTGGTAGGTTCATATGAGAGCCCCAATTGCAGGGGAAAGAAGCTTTTCATAGGTTTCAGACAAAGGGAGGAGGGGAATGACAAAGTTATATTGTGATTGGTCCAAAGAGCTCGCGCGCGCCAACATACTTTTGAATTGATTGGTTACAGTCTTGGAGGCTTCTCATTGGTGGGTGCTGCCCTCAGGCCTGTGGAATGTGCTGAGTGTTATCTTCAGGGCTAGAGGACCCTGTTTAATCCTTATAAGGTCTTAAACCTGCCCAGGCCCCCTGGACATGCCTGGGCTTGCCTAGTCTATGACCATGAGACATCACGAAAATGGAGGAATCAGCAGTCAAAATGGAGATGGTGCAGTTTGTCCCTCTGGTTCCCTCAAGCCAAGCGATTTACAGAAGCGAAAAGAGCAGTTACTCCTAAAGAGGGGCAGGGGTCTAGGGAGTCTGGGGGAGGGGCCAAGGAGAAGGGTTTCATATTAAAAACCAGTAAGCAGTTTTCCTCTGCAGTCTGTACTTCATGAAGGTCCTGACTGCGGGTTCCTGCCCTGTGTTTCTGCCTAACTTCCCTCAAAGACTGTCCTGAATGGGCAGTTACTTGACAGTAACTGTCCTGAGTGTGTCTCAAGCCACTGGCCTGAGTATGACATCTAGAGTGTGTCACTGCTTCTCGGGAGAGCTTAGGACAGGCACAACGGACAGAAGAGATTCTCACACACGACTGTTTGCAATATGCGTTTACTAGGTCAAAGCATAACAAACACACATCATTACAAACACTCAAAGGGAAACTCGGTTCTCTAGTAGTTAAGAGTCCCAAAGTCTCAGGGAGTACCTTCCATAGGTTAAGCCTTCAGGCACTCCATGTGGAAAGGTTCTCTCATCCACCATGATTGGTGCACCCTCCCGGCTGTGGAGCTGTCTCTCGCAGGTTCTGATCACGTCCAGTTGTGGCAGACTCCCGTCAGTCTCTGGCTCTCAGGCTCTGGTCCTCAATCAGGTCTCAGGTGATGCTCTGGTCTGGTCTGGTCTTGGGCAGAGCTTCATGCAGAGTTCAGGTTGGTCTCAGGTCTTGGGTGATGCGCCGGGATGAGGCCCACGGATTCAGAGTCTCGTGTAGCCAAGCATCGAAGGAATCTTTGAGCTGCCAGATTTTATATGTTTCTTTTTTGGCTAGAGTCCTTCTGACTTACGTCAGTAACTTCAGCGGTTTCTTGAGACATGGCTCACACCATGTGGTCACTTATCACCAACATACAGGCACTCAACTCACATAGGTTCTACTTGGTTGCTAGGTTACAACTTAGCTTCTTCTTCACACAGTGTCACAGCAATGTTCAATTTGGTTTCAGAGTTACAGAGTTAATATTCATCTTTAATTCCTAATTTCTAAATTCTTAATAAATTCTTAATAAATTCCTAGGTTACAACTTAGTTTCTTATCTACTTATCTACTTCACACAGTGTCACATCAAGTTTCTATTTTCATTTCAAAGTCACTCTTTATTTCTACTTTCCTAATACATTCAGCACAAAGACGGACTGTTACTTGGAAGTGTAAGATACAGTAAATTCTTTCCTCCCCAAGTTATTTTTGGTCAGCATGTTCTATCACAGAAATAGAGAACAAACTAATGCACAAAGCCAGCATTTTATTTTATTTAATTTATTTTTATAAGAACTGTTATTTTAGTGTTTCAAATATGAGACATAGTATAAACAGGAACTTGGAGGTAGTGGGAGGGGGCGATAAGCCAAATGCTAGCAAATTTTACAAAGATGTAGCTTCTATCTCATATTCTTTCTTTCCTTAAGATGTAAGCATTATCTTAGCTTACTTTTTATGCCCTTTCTTTTTATTTAATTTTTAATAAGTAGTTAACATCAGAAACTATATACATATATGTATAATAACACGTTTCATTTTTTCAGATTTCACATGTAAAGTCATGTATTCCTCTGCAATAATTTTTAGCAGAACTTTGAGTATGAGGTGCTAATATTTTTGTGTTACTCATAGTATATTGGGGTGCTTTTTTCTGTTACACAATAATATCATGTTCAACATTTCATTGTACTAGTATACTGTGATAAAGCTACACATTTCTAAGGGGATGTCTAGTTTCTTGATTTACACTGCTATTCTAAATCATGAGCATGTGTCATACAGTCATACTAAAATTGCTCTGCTACATTTATCAATTAAAATGCTAGGCATAGAACAATTATTTCTTATGAGATGTGATTTTTTGTCCTCCAGGAAATAGTGTCTTATCTCTAGAGAAATTTCTTGGATACCACAGCTAAAAAAGGAATTTGAAGAATGTTACTGGCCCTTTGTGAATGGAATCAGTAGGTGGTACTAAACATCCTTTGATGTGCAAAACAGCCCTCCACAGGAATGAGTAGTGCATTTCAAATGGTCAATAGTGTTGTAGTTGAGATAACATGCTTAAAAGATGTGTACATTTAAATTTATGATCTTGAAGTTTTATCAACACTCACTGTGCATAAGAGATTCATTCCACAATCAACAAATGTTTTATTTTTATTCTTTGCAATCTATCTTGCTCATTTTTCAGTTTTTTAGGAGTTGGATTCTGTTAGTTTTCCTAGTGACACTCATTCCCCCAGATATCTCTCGAAACGTCTGTTTTCTGCAACTGTGTTAATGGAATTGTCTGCTGAAACTTTCTGGAACTCTGACCTTGAGCCCAACCCCAACCAACATTTTATTCAAAATAGTTTCTCTAGCTTCTATTGCAGAAGCACAAGCTTGACTCCATCCTAATATTAAAACACCGTCCAGTCTTTTCATCTCTAGTTAGAATATCTCATCATGCATCTGTCCCAGTCTTCATTCTGTGCAATTGAGATGGGTACACACACTTTCACTACTTTGATATGCTAATTCTCAAGCATACCCACATTAATTCATGATTTTTTAGATGGAGGACCAAAATAAGTTTGTCAAGGAAACTAGATCAGGTGCCCATGTTACAAGCCACAAGAGCACATGGTTTTATTGTAATTTATTAAATTATTTGTCCAGACTATGTCTATTTTATATTTTCTTGCATTCATCTACTGATCCATTTTGCCAGTCAACCATCTCTTTTTGGCTGCTTCAGGCAACTGCCTTTTCATGTCCACCAACTAGGGTCAATAATTTTACCTTTTTATCAGACTTAGACTCATAAACATGTTAGTTGTCATCGCAAAAGCATAACTCTCACCTCAAAGGGGATAAGAGATACTTTATTCTGGAGCCAAATACAAGTGACCATGGCCCAAGAACAGATTCAGGTTACCCCAAATTCCAGGTTCCAGCATGCTAACTGTTGCCTTACATTTTTATAGTAACACAACAAAGAAAAGTCATAAGTCAAGATGTTAGGGTCCGTGACTCGATGGGTCCCCTCCAGGTAACAAATACACGGGATTGGAGATGTAAAAATCAAGCAGAGTCTTTACTTTCCAGCTAGCTGGGGTCGACCGGCTTCCCGAGACATGCAAGTCTGGTCAGAACGATCGACCCCCATTCAGTTTCAGGTACAGATTATATAGGCCCACATAGTCATTACACAAAAAGCATTCCTCAGCAGACACTTTGATCAAACATCTTCTAAAAGCTATAGTTTCGGTTAAACATCTTTTCCAGGAAGGGTAGATCTGGTGTAAGCCTGGTGCAACTTCCCTCTTTTGTTCCTTATCGGTTATCTGGTATGTGCAAACAGGCCTACAGGACACATTGTAAAGCAACTGAGTCTGGGGTCCAGGGTCCAGG
>NW_008360303.1:6024950-6039897 GCF_000622305.1 Nannospalax galili
GAGTTTTCTATCAAAATGCAGAGTTCTTACAGCATTCATCAAGGTATTTCATTTTTTTTTTCCCCAACACAAGACACTTTGGAAATACATTGGAGGATACATTCAGTAGGCAGGTCGCAGCAAAGTGAGGGGGTTTTTACTATAGGTCTCAGATGCTCCCTGATAACTTTCTTCTTAGCCTTTTGATAGGTGAGACGAAGTGGTCTGCTAGAGTAATACATTCTAAAACGTTTTTCACTTGTTAGTCGAAGGATCTTAGATCAGAAACAGAGGTGAGGTGGACAAGGAGTGGCTGTTAAGGTGGCTAAAGATGGCCTGAGATAAATGGTAATTAGTCTCTGGACCTACAACACGCTGAACTTTCCACATTCCATGAAATTCTAATCAGTAGATCAGCCTTCCAGGAGAAAGTCCAGTTTGAAGATGGAATATATTTTCCCACAGGGACTTTTATTCACACAGTTAACTACAAGATGGAACTTTACTGAGTCTGTGGCATGTCAAATAAAATAACTTTGCTCTATTTTCTGGCCATCCCAGTCTCTGGTTTAAGCTATCTGCCCTCTTCAGAATGTAAGTACCATGTAATCTGCTCAAAGTGAAGTTAACACATCCTGAATATGCTAGGCTTTGGAAGTGCACTCAGGTAAATCAGTTTCTTATGTGTAAAATAAGAATAATAGGAATTTTATAAAGTTTAAATAAATGAATACAGACTATATTTCATCTGCCAAAAGTTTCATCTTCCTTATGTTTTTTCAGTAAGATCATTAAGTCTTCCACTTATACTGAAGTGAAATTGACCTCCTTTGTGATGGCAAGAGTGATGACTCCTTTCATAGGTCCTGTAATATTTTGACATTTCACTCAATTGCTCTTGGTATTTATCTCTTGGTACTACATTTGTATGTGGGAGGATTAATAAATCTTCATCCTTCCCCTCCAACTACCCCAAAGGTCAGTATCTATTGAAGGGTGACAGAAGTCAGCTATATGAAAATCAGCTACAAATAACAGTTACTGGATAAGTGGCTTCTGGATTTAGACAGAACTGGACAGTTATAACCTTGCCCAAAGGATGGAAGCTGAGAACCAATGAGACTATATCCTTTCATTCACATAACCATAGTTCAAAAAGGAAGAAAGAAGTCCTTCTGCCTTCCTTATCAGAACTCACCCAACTACATAGGGGCAGATAGAATGAAGCAGCAGAAAGCACACAAGAGCCGTGTATGACTGAAACTGAAGCAAGAGGAAAACATTCTTGCTATCCATGTTTCTTTGTCCTAACACCATTCTTATTTCTTAAACCACTGGGCAAAGTGTGGCACGGTTACACATGGCAAGAACCCTAGCACTTACAAGGCTGAGACAGGAGGATCCTGAGTTCAAGGTCAGCCTGGGCTATAAATAGTGAGACAAGTCCGGAAGTGGGGGGCGGAGGGAAAGAGAAACAAGTGGAGGAAGGGAAGGAGAGAGGGAGGGAGGTGGAAGAGAGGGGAGGGAGGCAGGAGAGGAATGGAGGGATGGAGAGAAGAAGAAAAGGGACACACAGAGAGGGAGGAAGAAGTAGAAAAATCACCTTCATTTTTCTGGCATTGAGAAATGAAGTGCATTCCTTAAAAGTAAATTTCCAAAACGACAGATGCTTAACTCCTGCTCTCAAAGGCTATTGAGGAGCTCTGTCAGACCCCATCCTTTGCCCATCTCCAAAAACATTGATCTCTGAAATCCTCAGTGTAATTGACCCAGAGCTACAAAGCAATCACTGACAGTTAATTGGAATTCAAGTCTCTTAATAGTTTTTTTTCTTTCTTTAGCAATTTATGCTATTATTTTAAAATACCACTCATATCAAAATGGGACCTTGAGGAAAGCAGTCATTTATTTAAGGTACGTGTACATTTTTTTCTGAATTAGACAAGGCAGAAAAGATGATTTCTGATAACCTGAAAGGTGTGTGAAGCAGACAGTGGCCATACCAGCTTCATAAGCTTCCTGCTCATCCATTCCACAAACCTCTTTCCTTGAAGAGCAGTGGAAGAAGTGCACTCTCAGTAACAAGGAGAGAGGAAAAAAGAAGCAGATAAGAAAAAAAGGATGAAGGCTATGAGGATGGATTAGCAGCGGGTTTCCTGACTGTTAGTCTCCATCTGTTGAGTCTATGGTGAATAGCAGACAATTTCTTTGTATCCTTGTTGTTCCTTTTGACAAGCACAAAGGATAGTCTCTAGACATGGGTAGGAACAAGGTCTCTTTGCATAAAGCAAGAAAATAAAGGAGAATGCCACACAGTCAAGCAGTAAATACATATTTGTTCACTGATTATAATTTAAAAGTGTATGTGTATACTTGATGGGAAAAATGTCTAAGCAAAATTTAATATGAATTGACCAGTTATTTGTGGGTTATTCTGTTAAAATGACTTCACTTTAACATTAGATTGTATTGGCATGCATTCTCTTAAAAGCAATTGATAGTAAATGCTGACCAAGGCTCAAGCATGGATTAGTTTGTCAATAGATACTGTTTATGTTGAGCAGGAACAAGGGGAATTTTTCTTTCCCTTGAGGGCTTACTTGTGTTTGCCTGCTTGTTTATATTGATGTTTTTAATAATTTATAAATGTTTTACTTTATTTGACGTGGAGGAAAGAAGTATAGAGATGAAGAACCATCTGCAAGGACCTGGGCTGTTTATCTCACTGTTCAAAGACCTTGTTGTCTATGGCAGTTGTCACATGATGGAGCTTCCTGAATTGGTGAATGGCATCCAAATTTCCTCCCAATGTTGAGTAAGTGAGGTTAACTCACAAGAAGAGCAGACATTCATAAAGCAAAATTTGGTATGAATTTAATTATAGAAGCATTATAAATGAGACTACCTTTTCTTTAGCTAATGTTTAAATTAAATATTGAATGCATTTTAACTACATTTTAAGTTAAAGTCTGAATAGCATAGGATGTATAATTCCTTACATTTAAATATTAATATAGTATAAATTGCTGCCAAGCCTTGCACTAAAGACTAATAAAACTCCAAAAGTTTTGTCTTGAGTCAAAAAGTTGTAAATTATTTCTGGTATAATGCTCTTCTCAATCATATTTCAAAAAAACAGCCCATTTCTAACCACATTCCTATAGCAGTGACTTTTAAATGATTCAAAGAATATGGGAAATATCCAAATGGAAATTCAGCAAACTTACAAGAAAATTAAAATTTTTGTGTAAAATATGAATTAGGAAAGCAATATTCGGTAGCATTAGTTTCCAGTTTTAATTCAGATGGAAGAACTGTTCATTGTCTTCAAAGAGAGAGGCCCTTAAGGGGCTGGGCAGGGCAGTGTGACAGAGAGAAAGAGAAAAGCCATCACATTAATTTTAATGGCACAATAGAAGTTTTCAATAAGCTTTATGACAGCAGAAAGGATTGATTTTTTTTTATACTTTGTGCTAAAACTTGCAGTCTTCTAAACTGTATTTTGCCAAAAATCTAATACCTATAATTTATTGTATCCCATATTCTCGATGTTAAAAGGAAAAAGAGGGCAAAAGCCTGCAAATGTATAATGGACTGTAGATTCACTGCTGACACTCAATTGCAGTCCTAAAATTTCTTTTTAATTTTAAAATGCACTTAACAAAAACTAAAAAGAACAGGAATTGTTATAAAATTGTCTCAGAACACTATGTTCTCTTCATTCTTTCTTTAAGAAATTATTTGATTTCACCAAATCTAAAAGAGGAACCAGAGGGCCTTAAGCTTAAACAGAAGAGATGCTACTTAGAGAAGATCTCCAGTCTATTTGAAACATTTTACTAAGCTGTCAAAGTGGAGGAACATTTTCCTCAGTCACTTCCTTCCCAATCTAAAGTCAACATCATCATCTTGTCTCCTGGCCCTAATGTACAGCCTCTAGTCAGAATCACTCCAACTGGATTTACTACTTCCTTAGACAGTACAGAATACAGTTTTCTTTAGAAAAAGAAATGCTGTTGATAATTATAACAATGATTGCAATGAAAGTTTAATATGGTAAGCTTAAGAATCTTGTCTAGTGGTGACTTAGATCATTTAATTTCCCCCAAGCTTAAAATAAGACATAAATGTAAAGTAACCCCTGAATGGTATTAACAAAAGATGATAGAAATAAATTCTTGTCTGGATGCAATCTTTCTTTTTTTAACAAAAAAAATTAACACTTTAATCATTGTAAATTCGGACTATGAGAATTTAGAATATCTTCAAAGAAGGAGAACAAAGGACATGAAAATCGAAATCCATGCTATGTGAGGACAGTCTTGGAAATTGTGAAACAACTTTGCTCAAAAATAAAAATAAAAGTTGCTGGAGGAGTTGGCCATGAAGTCTATGGTTTCCTATACCTGACTTGCTTTCTTCTTCAAATACACAGAATTCTAGGTAGTTACTGATGGCAGACCCAAACTAAAGGGATAGAAGTAAGGGAGTGGGGGGGGTGAACTTACTAGTTGGACAGATCATTTAACAGTGAGAATTGTTTTGAACAGACCAGCCTATTTTCAAAAAAGAATATTCTACTCAGGAGAGTAAAATAATCTCAATAATGACCGCACATATATTCTTATATTCTTTACCCTTAGAACCTTGCATCCTTTTTTCCAATCACTTAGACTTATCAAAAGAAACATGTTACTGCACATGGTGATGCAAGCCAATTAGCCCTTAGTCCAAAACTGAGGCAGAAGGATCCATAGTTTGAAGTCACCCTGAGATACAAAATGAATTTTGGGCTAGTTTGAGCTACTTAGGGAAATTCTATGATCTTATTCAAAATGTATCTACTTATAACACATTTCATGTAGTTGTCATAGACAAAGCATGTCATGGAAAATATAAACATTAAATATTATAAATATATAATATTTACTCCAATATTTATGTGTCCAACAGTTATAATGTTCCACACATTTTCCTGTTTCCTAGAGTACAAGATAAAGTCGTGAGAATTATGAAGATTTGCCTCTGATGGAGGCTCCAGTTTGAAAGGTACTAAGTACAGGTTGTAATTTAAGCACAAGGTAAGTGTTTTTCAGTTGCATTTGTTTGTATAAAGGTTTGGTAGGTCCAGGGATCTGTGAATTAGTTTTTCTGAGGATATAAATTTTAAGTTGAGTCATATGGCTGCATAGTACTTACTTAGATATAAGAGACTGAATAGTTGGGAGAAAGGACAGGGAAAGAATGTCCTAAAGACTGAAACAGGAGTGAAGGATAGACATAAAAACCCCATGTACTCTGTGTTCGATGAAATAAGAGAAATACAGCAACAGAAATAGAACTATACTGCATGCAGCTGTTTCACAAAGCACTTACTAAATTCTAATCTCCCTGAAACCAACATATGTTGACCACTCCACTCCAGTCCCCACCACAGAGCTGTAAAATAACATATACATGGAATATATGACTAGTAATAATCAAAGACATACAGATGAGAGACACATGTGCCAACATCTCAGTGTTATTAGCAAAAACAATGAGCCTTTCTGTAAGAAACAGTATATTTTGAAATGAAATGGAGATCTTTCTTAAAGGTTGAAAATTCATTCAATTTTATGTCTTACAGGGCAGGGTTTATATTGAGTTCAATATTGTATAACTGTATTAAATCATGTGAACAGCAAACCTTTATACCCACTTTTGAAAGAGATGTACCTTTGCTCTGGAAACTGTTATTGAGTATGGAGTATGTTAAAGCTGTAATGAAATGCTTCTTCTAAAAAATTTTTTAATATTAAAAAATAAATTAATAAATAAATAAAAATGGTGCTAAAAGAAAAAAAATATACAAGTCAATATATATTGAGTGGGGAGTTGATATTAATGGAAGTTAGACACTTACAAGTTTTAAGCACAGAAGATCACACAGGGCCTATTGGGTCATGATAACAACTTTTGCTTGTTTCTAAGAGAACTTATGGACCAAAAATCTTTTCAATCTTGTAACAAATCAAGGGTTATCACTTCTTAAAAGGACTTACTCAGGGGCTGGAGAGATGACTCAGCTGTTAAGAGCAGTGGCCACTCTTGCAGAAGACCCAGGTTTGATGTACTTACACACACACACAGTGTGTAAGTACACACTCATACACATAAAATAAAAAATAAAATATTTAAAGTAAATAAATAAATAAATAAAAATTTTATGTTAAAGGACTTACATGGTTCAAGGGAGAGAATTTATATTATTGTCAATTTAAAATTTGCCAGCTCAGATCTTTGAAAAATACTTGTATGTTCATCTTATCTTGTCATAAGATTCTTGCTAAAATTTTTTAAAAATCAGACTCACAATATGTATGCCTGATATGCATTAGAAACAAATACATTAAATTGCTTTTACTTCCTATAATAAATAAAATGTAGGCTCAGTAATTTTTACCTGTTTTCCTTTTGGAAATTCATCTGTTAGTTTTTGAGTATTAAGAAAAATTAAAGATATTTGCTGTGTTTTTCAACTATTATCCAAAATAAATATGGCAGTTCAGATTTATTTTAGTAGCTGAGGCACTGAACTGGAGACATAGCTCAGTTGATAGAACACTTGCCTGACACATGTGAGGCCTGGGTTCAAACCCCAGTAAAACACACACACACACACACACACACACACACACACATATCTAGGATCATTAAAAACAGAACTACTTTTTAAAAAACTGAAGTTCCACTAAGGAAGAAAGTACAGAGAGACCTAACAGCACAGGTTTAATACACCCAGAAATGTGTGAATATTTAATGGATGTGAGGTTATCATTTCAAGAGCAAAAAAAAAGAAGAAAGACCTCAGCATCTATCAAATGATATCCTCGTGCCTGAAAGAGTTAATTTAGCTCATATGAATGAGCAATATTCTCATAAGGAGTCGTTTTATCTTTTCAGATCTCTGATGCTATTTGAATAAATGATAGAGTGAAAGAAATGGACAGAAGTAATCTGTCTTCAGTGTATTGATTAAAATTAATATTAATCTCAGTGATTGCTACTGATGAAGACAGATTTATCCCTGCTAAAATGGTGGAGTCTTTGCTTTCAGACTTAACTTCTTACTTTCTTTTTACATATTTATTAGTCTTTCACAAAGTGCCGATTAATCTTCAGAGTCAAATTAGCAAACCCATCAAACATTTGTCTCATCAGGCACAGGCAATGGCAATTCTATAACAAAGTAATGCCTAACCAAATGTATTCCTGAATCACAATCACCGTTTGTGTTGACTCAGTTTAATCCAGCACGATTTATATTTGATTGACATAAATCATTTACATTTTATGCACCTAGAAAAAGAAGTTTGCTTGGTCACAATCACTAACATTCCTACAATTGGGATATATCCTTTGGTTCCGGAGGAAAACTACAGTTAAGGAATGTGTCTTACACGGTAGGGTGTCGTTAACATCAGCAAGAAATAGGAAAGCCAGAAGAGGCTGGCATATCTCAGAGGTATGCCTTTGGCTCTTGACATAGGAACTGAAGGGGGCTTCTCTGTCCTGTGGCTGCTGGCTTATCTGTCAGCCTTCTGGACCTCCCTGCATATCCTTCCAAACCACAAGGGTTGGTGGCTCTCCAGCCCTTTCTGGTACCTAACTCCTGGCCTCACTCATTCATCCCTGAGTCACATGTCTTAGACTGGGTGTCTGAGGACAACACTAGACACCTAATGAAGTAGATCCTGATGGTGAAAGACTATTAACAGAAGATGCCAAAAAAGTCACCAGGTAAGCTGGATCTGAACCTGGTCTTCATTAAGCAGTGGGAAGAAACCTACCCCCATGGGAGACAGAATTTGCTGCTTCAGTTCACAACCATCAACTCTCTACAAGTGTCTCTGTTCTTGGGAGTGGTCAAGTTCACAAGGATAGTCTCCTTTTTTTTATATAGAAATGTGGGATCTAGTTTACACAGTGTCAGAACAGGCTACACACACACATCTCCAAGAAAGGCAAAAATCTCTTTATTCATCACAAAGCTGTAGTCATCGTATTGAAGTGAGACCTTCTTTCTTCTTCCATAGCTCACACTCAGGTGGTCTGTGCTTATGTGACTTTATTCTTGGGACACAACGCCATCTTTTCACTTCCGCTGCTCTTTGGCCCAAGCCCCACATCAGGACAATCATTGTGGCAAATGCTTTTGTTTCAGGAAGCAGAAGGTTGAGAGTCTGGTCAGAGATTGAACATGGAAGCCTTTCAGAAGGATTGCTACAGAGACACAGTGCTGAATATTTATAAGAGTATGAGAGTTCCTCCCACAGGCTTCTTTCTTTCAGTCTTCCATGATGCCACAGAGAGCTAGGATAGTGCACTTGGTATTTCAAGTATAAGTGAAATGGAGATAAGTAACATCATAAAGAACTTTCTTACAAGAATAGCAAAGTTAGTAAAATGCAGAAGTTACAAACACATGGTGTTTTCTAAATAAAAGTACTTTCAAGTAATAAAGGAGACAGAAAGACAAGAAAAAATGAAGTCATCATTTAATTGTAGCTGTGCAGCAAAATATGATGAAATCTCTGTACAGGACTCAGAGGATATGAATTAATCTGTATTGTGAACATAGAAAGTACTCGTTTGGTGTTCTTTAAGGTATGCATCTAAATATTGGACCTGCAGAGAAGATACATGTCCTCAGGAGTTGGGAGGAATCTATGGCAATGTCACCTACAAAATCATCATCTTACATTTGCCTCTGTGTAAACAGCACCACCATAAGGACATTGTGCTCAAAAGATGACTTGAAAAAAGAAAAGAAAGAAATGGCTTGCACCAAGCTCATGACTTTTAAGGACATAGACTCCTGGTGCCAAGTTGAATACTTGACATACAGTCAAATGCCAATGTTAAATTCAAAATTACTTCGTGTTTACAGAACATCTTGACTAAGTTTATTACTTGATGGCTTTTAAAAGACAAATGGTACTTGGCAATAGTCTCTGTTGCAAAATGAGCTTCTTTGATGAGTGGTGACAGGGATATTTGTTTATAGGCATTTGGTGCTAGGATCCACACATGAGGGAGAACATACATCGTTAATTTTTCTGAGTCTGTGTTATTTCACTTAGTATAACAGTCTCCAGTTCTATTCATTCATCTTTCTTTACTGCTGAGTAGAACTTCATTGTGTCAGTGTACCACATTTTTATTATCCACTCAATGGTCACACACAGACCTTGTCTATGAATTGCCCAGGCCTAAGTGACACATCTACAATACAACTTCTATACCTAAGGCTCATGGAACATAGAACAAGGGTAAAGAAGGGTACATTTTTGAGTCTTTCAGTTCTCAGTAATGAAGCTCCCTCATGCAGCAGAGGACCAGGAACACAAAAGGTTACAAATGGCCAAAGCATAGAGATCAAAAATCTGCTGATTGATGGTTGTTGGACAGGACTCCTTTACTAAACTTCCAAGGAGGAGGTGCATGGCCATATGGAAACAGAATCCTACAAGCTCGTGGGACTCTGCTCATATGATTCTATGTCAATGGTGTCAGCATACATAAGTCCCATGCAAACTCAGGCAGACAAAAAACCGGCATAGAACTGGGAAAATGAATGGCAGACCCCAATCTTATCTGAAGAAATATTGGCAAAAGAGTGCTGCTAGGTAAAGAAAAGCTGATCTTCCTAAAACAAGAGACTCTAAATAGGCTGACTAGAACTCAGTGGATGGACTTATACTGGGGAATGTCTGGGGACACTGACAGCACAGTGGGCCTTAACAGGGATGACAGAGTATATGGGCTCCAGTGAGGGGGCTCTGTGAAGGTGCCAGTGGGGGCAAGGTTATAAAAATTCAATAAAAACAAATTAAAATAAAAAAAGACAAATGGACCCATGAGTTCAGTGTCTCTTGTATATTTTCACAATCCTAGATACACCCAGTGTGTTAGAATATGACAGTTGCATAGAGTTCACAGACAAAACTGTGAATGAGCTCACTGTGCTATTGCCAGACATTATGATTTTCTCTGGTAAACACAACAGTGAATAAGGACAGGATTCCCTGCAAGGGGCAAGTCAGGATATGAGGAGTAACCAGTAGAGTCAGTAGGCCAAAGGCATGGAGATCATGCAGATAGTAAAGATTCAGGCCTTAAGATGTTTCCTTATAGCAGAGTCAGAATGAGCCAATATTTGTTTATAAAGAGAAATTTTGGTTATTTTCTATAGGAATGACTTTTACAATGTGGACAAACTCTAGACAGATGACTTTTACCTAACCTTGCAACCAAAATGTTAGTTTATAATGCAGAGTGCTTCTCTTGTAACCTGGGTACATAGATTTAATCATTCATGACCTTTCCTGGTCCTTGACCCAAAATAATGTGTGTGCATGTTTTGCATATTAATAAGCAGCTGCTGAAAACAGCAGATATTTGTTAGAAGCAAGAAAGATATGAAGATTATCCCATTTGTGCTGCAAACAATAGATAGGGTTAAACTGATAATGTCTATTTGACGTTGTTTGTCTTAGGTCAGTAGGGGTCAGAAGGCATATAGTCTTTTAATAAGATAGTTCCTCTTTTCTTTCCCCATTTCATGCTGGATATACTGTTTCAATAAAAAAGTGAGACCTTTGTCCAGAGGACAGGTCAGAGAAAATTCTGAAGAAACATGTTCTCAGAATAGTTCTGGTCCCTCTTGGCTGAAATGGACACTAAGGGTCAGGCTGTCATTATTAAAGCATTGCCATAATGTGGTATCACATAGCAAACACTGCAATATTCCACCACAAACTTGTCATATTTCAAAAAAGAGGAAGAGTTAGGAATTTGTGAAGCACAGCCAGAGAGCAGCCTGTGGATGAGGCAGGAAGAAAGGTCTGAGATTAGAGCAGAAAGATGTAATGGAGATGAGAACAAAGATGCTCCTCTTCCAAAAACTATGCAACCCAGAAGCTCATGAATACCTGCAGTCTCTGCTGGTAAACACATACCCGCCTGAGAGAAAGAGGTGTCTCACTGGCCAGTATGACCTGAGGACTAATGTGAAGATTTCAAGGAAACACAATTTGGGCTTCATGCTTGGGTCAAAAAACCAAACTGAAAAGCCTACAGTAATTAATGATCAATATTGAGGAGTAAAAATGGTATACAGAGGAATTATTAAAAAAAAGTCATAGATTAATCCAAGCTGATCAGCTATTGAACATAAAATAATGTTAAAAGTCTCTTCCAATGCTTGATTTATCTTGTTGTAAGACATAGATACTGCAATCCAAGAACGCCAACTTTCGTTCATACAGAACAGACTCAGAATACTACAATCGAAACTTTAGCCAAGTGTCATTTCTATTCTATGGCAGCTATTTTCTTTCTTGCCTTTATTATTTCTTCCTCTCATCAAGTTCAACTGCCATTTCTGAAGTTTTAGCTCCCTCTAGTCTTGCTTGATTTATGTGTTATCATAACAAAAGACCATAAGAAACGCTGGGTGAAGTTTTCTTATATCCAGAAAGTATTTACCTGATGATAGAACAGGAATCCTGCATACCTGTTTTAAGTTTTAAGTTTGGAGTTTTATACTCTTAATTGTCTAAGACAGGCATGAAATTTAGTGATATTCAATGCCTTCAGCCCCTGAACTGGTTGTATGTGGTTCATTGTGGAAACAGCATTTTGATACAGAATGTCATTTTTTAAGGTTGATTTTACTTTTTGCAGAAATGTAAGAATAAAATGTGGTGCATCAGCTGAGAGATCACTATCATAAATGGTCATGGCTTTTACTTTCATGTGAGTCTCAATTCAGCTCTATATCATACTGGTTAATTTACTGTGAAAGAAAACCTAGGTATCACAAAATTAACAAACGAGCAACACGAGTTAAATAGTTAGATGGATCCCCATTAAGGTGTACCTTTATTCGATAATTATCAGGCTTTTTTTCATTTTATCTATTATTTTTGCTGAAGTATTATAAAACAAATCCTGACTACCATGCCAGATTGATTAATATCTCTAAGTATATGGACTTTTAAAATTATAGCTATATCAGTATCATAAATAACAAAATTAAAGTCATTCTTTGATACCACACTCTGTCAGTCCATAGTCAAAGCTGCATAATTGTTTACTTTGGAACACTGCATTGACTTAAATACGCATCTGAAACAGAACCTACATATTTATATCTTACTCAGATGTGAGGTAGTGTGAGTTTTCCATTTGATTTCTTCTTGTGTCCTTTCACATGTCTCTCTTAACCCATCCTTCCCGTTTTTCTGTAATTGTAAGTTAGCTCCCTCATCACATCCCCTTTTAGCTTTTTCCTCAAGTTCTTTATCATAGCAACATGAAGCTAACAAAAACTCAAGCATATCTTTACCTAAGCCCATACTTCCTACCCTTGCTCTGGAATGAGCCATACATCAGAGGAGCCATTCACTCTTCTGGAGGGAAGACTTTGGATTTATAATCTGGGCACAAAAATGAGTAATGGTGCAGGAATTTTCCTCTGACACTTGTTCAGTGGCCATGAATGTCTGTAAACACAGTATTTTATACCATACTAAAGCATTTATTATAAGTGCTACAGAAACAAGTACTGAGTTTGTTTTTAAGTTTATTTTTCTCAATTTAAATATCTCTCAAACATCTAGATACATGTTTTCCATTTTTGTGATCATTACTTTAGACATCAATAGTAAAGGTATAGTGTAAATGTATAGTATGTAGAGTAAATATACATTATTAAAGACGCTTTTTCCAAGAATAAAAATTAAACTGTCTATCAAGGAAAGTTCTCAGAGTGTCAGTAATACCACAAATAAGACAGGGCATGGAAAGAAAGTTTATGAGACTGAACCTGAAATGTGAAATACTAAATCATATGCTCTGGAGGATGGTATTGCTGACTTTTAAGGTCCCCATTGCTACCATTCTCCTGAACATTGACAGTTACAAAAGGAGTAACACATTTAATTCTGGTCTGAAACCATGACTTTTCTCAAAAATAAGCTGAAATAATTTCTAATGTGCCAAGGGGACAATGCATAAAGCACTCCTTTTACTGTTCCAAATGGGATGAAAGAGAAACATTGCCAGAAGAAAGCTCATCTCATTTAGAAATAGATACGCTCTTGTGAAGTAGGCATACGCCCTTTGGAAGTGGAATCTAGATGTCAAACGAGCCTTCCTCTCCCCACTAGGAAGCACAGGAAATCAGCAGCACTGAGAATTCAACTCATTCTTCTCATTTTTATGTGCTGCTGCTAGTGAGGAAGTAAACTTACGATATCCTTTCAGTTCTTCATATCTACTATAATTCTGCAGTAAAAATGGCCCTTAACATTTTCCAGACATTTAAACAGCTATAATATCTTTTATCCATTTTAATGTAGTTTCCAAAAGGATGAATATTCAGATGCATGTAATATGTGCATAGAAATACATATATACACTTATAAGGAAAAACAACTAAATGATTAGATATGATCAATGCTAAAACCATCACATGTGAAATTTCTGTAATAAGCAAATGTATTGTTACTGACTAGTATTATTCCCCTTGAGATACTCTTAGAAATGTATGAAGTATTTTATGGGGCATACGAGTAATCACATTCTGTGTTTTCTTATTAAACAATTTGGAAAACTGACCCAAATTTAATCACGGACATAAAAAAGAAAATTACTTTCTGGATATCGGCCTGACTTTCATCTTTCAAAGAGCACTCTGACATTAGATGCTGATAGTTTAGCAAAATTCTGGAGCCCAAGGCTGCTTTACAACAGCCTCTTTATTGATACACACTACACTGAGTTATTTGTCATAGTCTCTTCTAAAAATTTAACATGCTTATGTTCAGAGGTGGAGGAAAGAGCAACAAATGCTTGTTGTTTCCTCATATCAAAGCAAAGTGCAGACTCTGCCATCATCAGTATCGTGAGCCTTGCACCATCCTCAGTTCACAGATCAGAAAGACAAACATTTTCAGAATTATTTGGTGTGTTATGAAAATTGTATATTACCATGATTAGTGAGTTGCCCTGAGATTCATATAGGTAGAGTACATGATTAGCTATTAGATTTGGAGACTATTCTTAGTATTTATGCTCTTCTATTTTCTTCTTTGTAAAGAATAACAATAGTTTTTCTTTAATATTATCAAGAGATAATACGCATACCATGATGAAGTCAAACATATTTTCAACTATTTTTGTCATTACTAGTAGCTTCTTCCCTTTCCAGCCCTGTTCATTGGCACACACAAACTTTCGGATCAATTAGATTTTTTTCATTTTCTCTTATTACTCGGTGATGATTGGACCTAAAAGAAAGAAAAGAAACAGGAAACCAAAATATGTTTGGTCTTGCTAAGATTCCTGGTTGTTTAGCTAATTATTCCCCAAACACTGCTTAGGGTGGAAGATTTGGACCCCTTTCATAGCTAAATTCACAATAGGTGAGGCAAATGAAATGATGCATTTAGAAGACAGCAGCAACACTTTCTACCTTATGACTTGCTCATGCATGCAATCACAACAAATGCCAACAGACATCCTCACTGCATCTAACAGTTTTTAATGCCCATTACCTATTAAGTAAAATAAAATCGATTTTCTTAAGGTGCCCCCATTTCCCCCCTTTATCCCTTACTAACACCTCTGATTACAGCTAGATGAGGAACAGCTGACCCTCCTAAAACAAAGACCTCTAGATAGGCTGACTAGATTCACCAGAAGGGCAAGTAGTCGGGAATGTCTGGGGTGCAGACAACACAGCAGACTGTAGCAGGGATATCAGGGTATAAGGGCTCTAATGGGAGGAGGGAGGCTATGGATGGGTGCTATCTGGGAAGTGGGTGTAAAAATAAATAAATAAATTTTTAAAAACTTAAAAAAAATAATAATTCTACAACGCATAAAAATTTGTTCCTTAATAATTAGTAGATGTGAG
>NW_008360303.1:6040007-6066212 GCF_000622305.1 Nannospalax galili
TAGGGTTTATACTGAGTACAATATTGTATAACTGTATTAATTCAACTGTAAACCTAAAAATTTACAGCCAGTTTTGAAGGAGATGCATCTTAGCTCTGGAAACTGTTATTGAATATGTCAGTGCTGTTGTAATGAAATGCTATATAAAGACATTAAACTTATAGCTCTATTCTAATTCTACCAGCAAACACAGATGCATAAATTGTATGTGTTTGTATACCAGTACATGTGCAGGTGGCATGTGTGTTTCAAATGCAAACATTTCTATAACAAAAATTATCAGTGTTCTGGGCTGGAGAGATGGCTCAGTAGTTAAGAGTACTGACTGGTCTTGCAAAGGACCTGGGTTCAATTTCCAGCACCCACATGGTGGCTACAAACCATCCTTAACTCCAGTTCCAGAGCAATCTAAAGCCCTCTTCTGACCTCCGCGGCATTGCATGACATGGGTGCACTCATATACATGCAGGCAATACACTCATACACATACAATTAAAATAATAAATAAAATTTTTAAAGTTATTATGAGTGCCCATGAAGCACAGAAATGCAAATGTCTTCCTAGCATAGGAAGACCTGCAGAAACAATAGGACAGAGTCATGCCTCAGACCAAAGACCTGCCCAAGGTTTGCCACATGAACTTGAAGTGACTTTATCTACATGATGTGACAAATTAAGATTTTAAAATTTTAGTCCTAACTAAGCATTGTGGTGCATGCCTTTAATCTCAGCTCTCAGAAAGAGAAAAGTCAAATCTCTGTGAGATAGAGGCCAGCCTGGTCTACATAGTGAGTTCTGGGCCTGCTGGGGCTACAGGAAGAACCTGTCTCAAAAAACACAAAAACAAACAAACAAAAAACCCAATGATTTTGACATTTTAAGTCCCAAAGAACTTATATTGTTTTTTAAGGAATATTAGATATGTTAAGAATGTAGAGAAAGCATATAATTTTTTATCAGATTAGTGATTACATTAGACATCTTGATGCTCAAATTAAAAGTAGGCTTTCCATTTGAAAACACTGAAATTTAAAAACAACGATAACGTTACTCTTATTCTGAATGAGTTGGATTTGATATGAATCTGTATTTTAAGTTCAAACAATGTCCAGTAAATTGATCTGCCAAAATTATAGAACCATATTTAAAATAGAAACCATTATTGAAGAAGGAAAGTAATTGAGTCAGGTAAGCAATGACGTGTCTGAGAAAACAGGAAAACATGGAAATTTTAAAATAAGGGGGAAAAATCCAGAAGAAAAGAAAGAATAGACTAAGATTTTGCAGTGCATTCAACCTATACAGCTTGGGTATCTATAAAACTTTCCAAACAATGCACTCACAAAGTAGAAAGTTTAAAATTACAAAGTATAAGTTAGATATAGTTGTGATGATAAATGTAGGGTTATGCAGAATCCTTAGTAAAGCATGAAAATTGACTGCTTCTTTATTATTAATGATAAAATGACTTCCAGTCATTTAGATTTGCAATTGAATTTATATAACGTGTTGGAGTACATAAATTAAATTAAAAGAAAAAAATTTAAAAATATACCAGTTATTAAAAACAGTCTCATCATACCTTAATTTGTTTGTCTGTTTTGTTGGCTTTTGGGTTTTTTTTTTTTAAGACAATCTCCCTATAGTCCCAACTGGCCTAGAGCTCACTGCACAGCCCAGACTGACCTTGATCTCAGTGAGATCCACCTGCTGCTGCCTCCCAAGTACTGAGATTAAAGCCATGTGTTCACACTGAGCTATCATACATTAATTTTGCAAAAAGTATGAGAGCATAAGTGCTCAACTTCCCAATTCAAAATAGAAAGCAGAAATGGAAAAAAGGTCAGCATAAAACATATTAGATTAAGAAAGAACTTGTCCATTATAATAAGTTCCAATTTTACCATAAACTAAATTCTAGCACATCAAAGGACTGAAGGCTGGATGCTTTATTTACCATATTAAATCACCAGTGCTTCATAGCATCTCAGACATCAATGCCAATTGCAAAGAATGAAGAAAATCTGTAAACAAATCATAAGAAATTCTTTATATAACTAAAGATATTTGTGTGATCACATATGATTTTCTGTTTATAGGCTTTTGTTTTATGAATATACACAAACATTCTTTCCCCAGGTTATATATAGAATATGAATGCAGTCTTATGTGTGTATAGATTATGGTCTTTCAAATTTGGAAGTCCTTGTTAGAAAGCTGGAATCAGAGGTTTAAACAAGATTGAATTTATTCTGATTTATTTAAAAGCAAGTTGGTAAGCAAGCCAGAGGATAAAGCACCTCTCCAGAAGGATATCCAGGAACTCTTCCATGTGTTCTGTTTTCTTTGTTGATTTTCTTTTCTGATTTTGTGAGATGGAGTTCACTCTGTACCCATGCTGGTTTGGAGCTCATTATGTAGCCTAGGTTGATCCCAAACCTATGATGATCCTCCTGCCCCAGTGTCCTGGATAACAGGATTGTAGGTATGACCCACTCTGCCTGACATGTTTTATTTCCTACTATCATTTGAAATGAGGTTCTTTCCATTCTTGGTCAGAGCCACTCTACTCTTATCATGTCCATAGAGCAACCAGCAGTAAGGAGAAGTAAGGAAGTGAAGCATAAGTTGTTTTCTTATAAAAAACAGATCCCTCCACAATCAGAGTCTACTGAGCAAAAGTTTAATGATGTGGATACAACCATTGGCTTGGTAGATTGACAAGTATGATCTTTACATAAATATATATTAGTCTAATAAATGTAAGGGACGTAGCTGAATTAAGGAAGAATAACAGACCATAGTGATTCAGTTTTCAGTCTCTGCCACATCATGTTAAAGCAAAAGTACCATTACTCTAGTTTCATTATGACCGAGTATTCTCTCTGATAAGGCAATCATCAAATAATTAACTGGGTCAAGATCATGATGACAATATATAACAACTATCCCCATGTCCCTTACATCTATCCACTGGCTTTGAGACTCCATAACCACACAGTGATGTGCCCAGGGACACATCAGACATCAATTCCTGGCTTCATAGAACTAATAGGGACATTAGTATCCAATTTTCTCAAGGGACTAAGTGTGAAATAATGAGAAAATATATAAGAAAATATAGTACATGGAGAAAAAGGATATATCGTGAGAACAGTTTACAAGATGAAATTGATTATAACTGTCCTTTGGTTATTACAGTTCTTATTTTCTTTATAACAAATATAATCGGGTGAATTGATTTCCAAATTTTTTGCGGGTCTCCAATCCTGCTAAATGATAATTTGATATCTTTACTTGAGGTCAATTGCAGAAATCAAATGACTTTTCTTTTGTAATTTAAATGTTTTTCTTAAAAAAAGAAACTTTAAAATCCACATTTTATGCAGATTCTGTAAGTTAACAGTAATGTCAACGTGAAAAATAAGTTCACTGCTATTATGACAACATGGTTAAATACACTTCTACTTTCTAACTAAGTCCTTATACCAGATTTAATATTTTCTTTGTATCCTATCAAGTAAAAGGTAGCAAAAGTAATTACATTGTCCACATAAAATAACCCCATAATTTTGTTTCCACCCAGAGAGTATTAGAATATCTGACCTCAAAGACATTGTTAATGCAATTTTGAAATTTAATTTTGATGTATTGATTTTTTCCTAGGGCATAAGAACAATTTCATGTTGAAAATATGATTTGTAGTTTATTCTTTACTAGTACGGAAAAGCCTAACGGTAATTTTAATAAAAGTAAGATCAGGTTATAAAAGAAAATGAAAAGCAGAATAAACTTTGGTTGATCATCTTGTTGGTTGTTAGAATGAGCCAGTTAAGGTCATTTTGCCTGCCAGGTAGTGCTTAGGGGAAGGGGACACCAACGTGCTTGAGACACTGTCTAAATTATGAAAATTTTTCCAGCCTATAAAATTAATCAATTCATTCATTAAATAGAGTTCCTTAGCAAAGCCTACATTTTGTTTGAAAATTAAATGGGAATTTTAAACTGTCTTTTACAATCCAATAAAACCAATATTGAGGAAATAAAGCTTGTTTTATAAATTCAATTATTTTAAATAGGTTGGAAAGAGTATCTCCAAATGTTGAAAGATACAGCATCATCTCTTGTTTGTCTAGAAACACAGCATTTTTCTGCATCTTATTACACTACAGTCACAACCACACCTCCTTACTCATTCTCTCAGTACAAAGCGCGTTGCAGGACCGTGGTACATACTCAGTAAGTTTGCATGGAATTAACTAGAACTTTATCTTGAAAGAGAGATGACTTAAGTTACAGTTCTCCTCTATACTTTTAAAACTGTAACCTGAAATTTTATTTATTGTTTTATACTTATACATTTGGTAGATATATTTGTTTGCATAGTACATGTATATTATTAAATATTATTCTGTAATTTTATTATTACCTAGTATTTTTCTTTCTTATAAACCTAAACAAATTGTTTCCTCTACATGTATTCTAGAAAATAATGGACTTTGGTATTATTTTTACTCATGCTGCTTTTTTTTTTTTTCCAAAACAGTTTTCTTTTAGAATCTCTGTTCCTTTAATAGACAGCAGGACCCTCTTCCACTGTTTTCTGGTTCCTCAACATCACCTCAATTGCAGTTTCTTACAATTTTCTCTGTATCCATGTCATCACAATCCTGTCTAGAGGGTGATGACTGTCTCTCTCATAATTATATTACTTTGCAGTATCAGGCATCTAATAGATACTCAACAATGATTCTTAAATTTATGAAGGTTATAGGTCACAACATTACATCATTTATACAATAACATAGGTAATACTTATCACTTGATTTCAAGACAGCTTAGGGAAACAATAATATAATGTGAGAAGTAGAAGATACATTTCTGAAGTTGGCCACAGCAGTGAAACCTATAGTCACCGTGGCAGTGTGCTCCCTTGAGATTTAAATCTGGAAGCATCGACTCTATGCTGATTCTGCTGCTTTTCCATCTGCTTTGCACCCAGGAGCAGAGCACACCTGTACTGATGACAACATACAATTTTGTGACTTTATCAAAGGCTTCCTCAATGCTCAGGACATCCTTGTACTCCAGTGGGAGCTGCTTACAAAAATAACTAAATAAATAAACCATTTCTGTTTTGTTTGTTTTTTTTTAACTATTTGGTCAGAAGGTGAACTTGCCTAAGTTTAATACTTCTAAAATGTAAATACACCATTTATGTGCAAAAGGTAGAACTAATTGCCTGTTATATTTTATAGAAATTAACCTTACAATACAAATTTTTAAAAGTTGAGAGAAATTCAATGGAGTTTTGATTCAATATAAATGATTTGACTTAAAGTAAGACCTAAAAATCTGCTTTGCTTTTATGAAAGAGCAAAATAATTTAAGCTATTCTATTATTAGCTGAACTGGTCTCATTTGCATAAAACATCATTTTCAAATTAAAGTTAGATTTTTTTCTCTTGTTAGTATGTCTAAACTCATCAGTACAGTCTTTTTAATGATGCCATTGATTGTGTTTGCAGGGTAGAATCCCTTCCTGCTTCTGAATTTCACATCTGAAAACACTTCATTACATTTCCGCAGTCACGATTTTCTTCACACAGGATCAGCAGGCTGATAAAGCATTTTCAGGTATTCTTTATAATCCTGGCACCTGACTTCTTTATGAAAATTTCCATTAATCCTTCTCTATAGCTTTGTTTGCAATTGTATTTTCTTTTCATAAAGAATCCATTTAATTCTGTCTCTAAAATATTCCACAGATATCTTAGAAACCCAAACTATGATTTGTAAAACAGCAAGTGTTAACAGCAAGTGTTTTAAAAAATTAACCAGAAAGTGAAAATTGTATTTACAAACTAGATTTTTGTTTAATTCAAGTGTGTTAATTGCTGTGTCATAAGGTGGAATTATTTGGTGATACCATGCAAAACAACACCACAGATGCAACAAGTACAGGAAAGCTTGGTGATGAAAGGAATATTATAATTCACATTTACACTTTAATTTAGAACTTGTGTCAGAGCCTGACCCCATGCTTTCTCTATGCAGTATGGTACTATAAAAGCTTGCTTTTCAATTGGTACTTACTATTTTTCTCAAGTTATAGCTCTACACATGAAGTATTCCTAGAAGTCCTGTACTCTACATTAAAGCCCCTAAAGTCAAAACAAAATTTCCAAAAGTGAGAAAGACCAGGAAGAATAAAAAGCTAACATACCCACACTCCATCTTCTTGTAGGAGACAATAGAGAGAGTTGGACCTATTAAATTCAGTTATCTGGCTTGCTCCAGGAGAATATCAGATTCTTGGCTCTTTGTAGAACCAAATGCATCTACATAATTTGTGCATACAAGAATAAAATGAAAATACAGAATCCCTTATTCAGAAAGCAAAACAGAAGCTGTTTCCCTTTTATCTGTATGTTTTGTCTCTTGCTGGGAGACAAACATTTCAACTGTTAATCCTGTACCTCCTCAGGCACAGATACCCACAGGATGTGGGCAGATTTTCAAGCAGCAAAAGCCTCACACAGAGACTTGTGCTTAGAGTGTAGGCATCTGAAGTTGGCCCTCCATATACCCATCCCACTCCTTGAATAGGCTTAGGAAGTGAATAGCCGAGTGACCAATCTGAGAAGTAAAAGTGACAGGAGGCAGGCTGTATTTAGGCAGAGACTCAAGTTCCCTAGAGCATACTCAGTTGTCCCATCCAACACAGATTCAGAGATAACATTATTAAGAATTTCAAGGCAGCATAAACCCAAGGTATGGAGCACTGTGAAACTGCTATCCAAAAGCCCATACAGTAGCCAGACAGGGGGTGATGTGAGACGTGCACAAGGAACAACTGAATGGAGATGACTAGAAAGGTGGGTGGCAAATGGCCGGCTTCAAAATTTCTGTTTCTAGGTTTGAGTTGGGTCTTCATTTTGAGACAGTGCAGTCATTACTGATATTCTGTCTTACAGTAGCAGCAAAAAGCTGTGATCTGCTCAATCACGGACAGATCAGACCTTAAGGTATGCTACCCTGAGTGAGTGGTTGTAGCAATAATTCTGAGTGACCATAAGTAGCTTTAGAAGCTGTCAAGCTTATAGTTGCAAACTGCAACCAGAAATTATGATTTCCTCACCTTTATCTTCAACAGGCAGACTGCTCCTGATCCTGAGGGCTGATTAAACTCTTGATCTTAGATTTGTCAATTTTTGAACTTCAAATGAAAGGCACGTTAACACTAAACACATTGGGGAGAATTATCTCACAAATAAGTGGACAGAGTCACTTGCCTCAGTTCTCCCCCATCAGAGAGATTGTTCTCCTGAAGCTAAATTCCTTTTAAATTTTTAGAAATATTTTATTTAATTTTATGCATATGAGTGCTTTGTCTGCATGTATGTAAGTATATTTGTATCATGAAATGCCTGTGAAGGCCAGAAGAAGTCATCAGATCCCCTGGAACTGGAGTTATAGACGATAGTCACCATGTAGGTGCTGGGAATCAAACCCAGATTTTCTGCAAGAGCAGACAGTGCTCTTAACCACTGAGCCATCTCTCCAGTCCCTGCAGTTAAACTCCTTAGTTCATCTCTATTGTCCTTAGAACTAACTCCAGGTAGCTCCAGATGAAGCAGGTAGCTTCATCTACCATTTTCCATTCTTCCTCTGTGACAAGTAGGTTAGCAGTCTGTCTTATGAATTCTCACTCTTTGACAATATTATAACACTTAATGATGGTATATGGTCTTTTACCTGTGTATATTATTTTTCTCATTAGTATTAAGCTTCTTGAAAGGAAAAGTCTTTCGCTATTCATTATCAAATCCCTATGACTTCACAGCCCTGACTACATTGGAAGCTCAGTAAATATTAGTTGACCAGATGAATGTTGATATTTGAATTTTGTCTATGAATGAGCAGGTATGGTAGCTGATGAGATTTTGGAAAAAAATGCCAGGAACACTCATTACAGAATGAAATGCATCCCAGCCCCCAAGAGCAGCAGCTGGCACCTCTCCTCTCCTCTTTCTTCCCACCTGGCAGAAGAATGGAGATGGGATGGTGATTGAATTTCTATCAGCCCAGCTTCATGGTCTTTTGGAGCCATTTAGACTCTTCAGCAGCCTCCATCCCTGGAAGGCCTCTGCAGCCACAGCTGTGGCTCCCTCCAGAGTGAATGCTGCTTTCGATGGTGTTGGGCTGGATTGCAGAGGACGCACTTGAAAGCAGGAGTGCAGCTGCTGTAACATCTGCCACAACCTGACACTGGCTCTGCCCCAAGAATGCTCATCAATTTTGTAGCACTTTCACAATAAAAGTGCAGAGCAAAACAGAATTTGATAGCAGAGGTGCTCTGGCTGCATTACCCACATCTTCTAAATCTGTTCCATTTTGCTTTGGCATTAATTTATTTCTGGGGATAAAATACGCTTGAAAGAAAAATATCAGTGGCCTTAGTCATAACTTCTCATTCCTTGCCTGACTGTCCTATCAGATATTTCAGAGAAGAGGATATAATGGTATAATGACACTTGTCATGTGAAAATGTCCACCATTCTTGTCCTTTAGAGCAGTGTCTAACATTTTAACATCTCTTGCTCTGACTGCACAATTCCTACCAGATCTTCACTTAGTCTCTAATATGATGGATATAATAAAATCAAATAAATAGAGTCAATCATTCTTTTACTTAAGGAAATAAAAGAAAATTGTATATCACTAAAAGTATAAGAAAACCAGTACAAATATCATAAATAGAAATGATTAAATTGAATAAAAAGGAAAGGGACAAGTTCACTTGAAATAAAGTAAATTATAAATTGTTAAGTGAAGGAAATTAAAATGAAGATAATTTACCTTGAGAGCCTTTTAATTTAAGACAAACTAGAAGTTCTTTTCTCATGAATATAACTATTCTGTTTGGCCAGATCTGAGAACTGCACCTCTCTTGTGCATCCTTGTGGGAAAGGTAAAGTAGTTAACCATCTCTTTGGCTATATCTGTGGTAGAGGCGAACATGTGTTGCTTCCCTCTTCTGGGTGAATTTGTAATAAGGGGAGGCCTTCCCTAAACATGCTTAGCCTTTCTCACATAAAACTTTCTTCACCACGGGAAGGTGACATGGTGGGAGCTGGTAAGAATGACCTGGACATGTAGAGTGCTCCTTTTGTATCCTTCGTGGGAGTAGGCATGTTCACCTAGACACTGCCGTATGTGGGAGGTACACCTGTGCTGCTGTGGCCTCTCCAGAAAGACAGTAACATCAGGAGAACGAATACTCTACTCTCCCACTACCAATGGTTACCACCTTCAAGGAGAATCATGTCCCTCTCCAATGGAACTTCTATTATGTTTCAGAAGAAAGGTTAAGTCTACCTGATTTCAATTTCTTACACACCCAATCAATTTGCTAATATTGATGAAACTCGTGTCCTCCAAAATAGAGTTATAAAAGTGATAAGTCAGGTGTGGTGGGGTGTACCTCTAGTCCCAGCATTTGGGAAGCAGAGGCAGGTGGATCTCTGTCATTTCCAGGCCAGCCTGGTCTATCTGGGGAGTTCCAGGCCAGCCAGGGCTACACAGTGAGCCCCTGTCTCTAAAACAAAAACAACAAATTGCTAGGTGGATTTTCTGCCTGTTGATCTTTTATTGTTCAGAACAATCACAAGGAATGGGGTAATTATTTTGGAAAATTGTCTCTGCGGCTCTCAACTTACTGAATGTAAGAATTAATTTCTAATAAGCAATATAGGATTTTATTGACTTTCTTTTATCTAAGGGATCAAGTGGAAGTTTTTTGAAATTATTCTTCTGAATGTGTTGAGACTTTTAAATGTATTTTATTCACTCCCATCTAACTTAGGTAAATTTTTCCAAAGAATTATCTAATTTTTATAGTATTTCTGTATAATATCAGAATATTCTCATGGGATTTTACAGATATTTTTGAAATGAAGTGTTCTAAAACATTAAAAAAAGAAAAATCATTGCAGAGTGTGGTGGAGCATACCTTCAATCCTAATACTGGGGAGGCAGAAGCAGGCAGATCACTGTGAGATCAAGGTCAGCCTGGTCTACATAGTGAACTATAGGCCAACTGGGGCTGCACTGAGCCATGTCTCAAAACGACAACAAAAGTTTAAAACCTTACCAGCTGACTATCCATACAACTTGAAAAGCTTCTGGGTCTATAATGTCTGGTACATTAATGACAATTAGAGCATTTAGTATGGATTAGTAGGAGTCTGATATGTAGCACATCTCTTTTAAATTTTGAACAAACCTGTGAGAGTGGTAATATACTATTTACTTTCTAGTACATAAAACCAAAACTCAGAAATATAAAGATTCATATGAATTAAACAATGTGTTGGTGAAAGAACAAGTTCAAGGCCAGCTGAAGCCTGTGTGACCCTAGGTGAACCATTGATTGCTGCATTTTCCTCCTCAGTGAAGATAAATTATAGTTTGGAAAGATAACTTGGCTTTCTAAGGGCACAAGGTATACAGGGAGGAGCTTTAGCAAGGGCTAAAGAATAAGGAAAGGCTTAAGAAAGAACATGGCATGCTCTAGGGGTCAAGCAACAAATTCTGTTTATTTCTCTAAAGAAAGCAATAAGAGAATAGGTTAACTGAGATGATGAGGTTTCTGAGACTCTAAATAAATGAGCTTTATCCATTGAGGCAGACAATGAGAAGAGAAGGAAAAGAAATGCCTTTAGGTGAATATCCTCCAGGAGTCCATGCAGAGTTGAGCACATTAAAATTATTGTGCTTTTAACTCTCCTGGCACCCTGCCAGGGAGATATTTTAATTTTTATTTTAGAACTGGAATAATAAGCTGATCACGGTGACACACTCCTGCAATCCAAGCAGGATGATCAGAAGTTCAAGGTCATTCTTAACTATACACTGGGTCCCAGATCAATCTGGGCTTCATGAGATTGTATCATGAAAAAGAAAACAAAACAAAAATCAAACATAATACATTAGTATATTTTGCACACTTTATAATTGTGCCTACAGAAAAATGGTACAAGTAAGAAGAGGAATGAGTAAGGGAGGTTGAGTTCAGTCTACATACATTCTCATTTAGGAGGGCAACATGTTATCATAAGACAAAATCCTTCATCAGTGGATTTTAGAATTTGAGAGGTATTTGGGGCTGGAGAGATGGTTCAGCAGTTAAGAGCACTGACTACTCTTACAGAGGACCCAGGTGGGTTACCAGTACTCACATGCAGCTAACACTTTTCTGTAACTCCAGATCTAGGGGATCTGACAGGTTTGCAAACACAGATACACTTTACATACATGCAGGCAAAACACTTATAGACATAAAAATAAAAATAATTTAAAAAATAATTTTCTTTAAAAAAAGGCAGTGGAAGAACTCCAGGCATCTCCTGCTTTCTTGGGAATTCCTACTTCCATTATTACAGTCACTGACTCAAGGATGAATGTGTGTATAGAAAGAAATGACCATAAGTTTGATTCATTGGCAGTCTAATTAGATAAAGCTCAAATGTTTTATTTGAAATACTGAAAAGCTGCTACCTTCAACCCATTTCCTGGAATGTAGACACATAACCCCATTACTGTTATATTAGCTATCCATCCATGAGAAAGGAACTTAGTCTAGTGAATGCATTTTATTAGGTAACAGACCCAAAATATGAGCAAAGAATGATATTAATCTCTAGACAGGGAAAATCCTTTAATATATATTTCACATCTCTTTAGAAAATTTAGTCACTTCTACCTTTAAATCATTCTATCAATTAATTGCTTAAACCAATTTAGGCTGGGTGTGGTAGCCTAGACCTACAATTCTGACACTCAGGAAGCTGAGACTGGAATTATTATCATGTTTGAGGTTACCCTAAGTTACACAATAACTTTAGGGCCAGCCTGTGCCACAGAATCAATCAATAAAGGGGCAGGGGGATAATTTAGAAGGTAAAAATGCATTGATGTACAAAAAGACCTGAGATCAATCTCTCCCTGTCATTTAAAAAGCTGGGCATGGTGACACATATTTGTAATCCATATGCTGGAGAGATGAAGACAGGCAAGTCCTTGGGGTTTGCTGGCCAGCCATCCTAGCCTAATCAGCAAACCCCAGGCTTTGATGAGAGACTCTGTCTCTTAAAACAGCTCTTAAGAAGCAATACCTCATGAGACTGGAGAAATGGCTCAGTGGTTAAGAGCACTGACTGCTCTTGCAGAGGACCTGGTTTCAATTCCCAGTACTCATATGACTGCTGATAATCATCTATAACTCCAGTTCCAGGAGGTTCAATACCCTCTTCTGACCTCTGCATGCATTGCAAGACATGGGTGCATTTATAGACACAGGGGCTCCCAGACACAAAATAAAACCTAATAAATAAAATACTTTTAAAAAGAAACAATACCCTCTAACTTCCATACACATACAGCTTCAGGTCAATACACACCAATACACACATGTGCAAATGAGCATGAGTATACACACACACACACACACACACACACACACACATGCACGCACGCAAGCAATAAACTGGCTAACTTAGGTTGGTTTTCCTTCATTGCAAAACAGAATCTTGACATTGGATTTAGTCTAGTGAATACATTTTAATAGGAAACAGACACAAAATATGAGTTTAGTTAGTGCACAGGCAATAAATATCCCCTTAACTTTTGACCAAAATGGCCACAATGTTCTTCTCTGCCTGAGTGAACTTTGGATAGTTTTTGATTATAGGCTGCTGACCCCTTTTCCTAAAGCATGAGCTTTAGAAAACTTGCAAATTCTTCCTCTGCCCCTTCGATCCGTAGGTCCATTAAGTCTCCTTCCAGCTTTGTATTGCAGAAATGTCTTCTCTAGAATATGGAATGGATTTCTTCCAATGAAGGCCTCAAAGAAAATGAGCTCTTGTATCCCACTCTCTGTGGGAAGGCGGGTAACTGTCTTTGTGGACTTTTCCAGGTTATAAAGGTGAGCACGCTACAGAAACATAGAGGAACATGACTGTGTCTTTCCACAATATCACAATTTATGAACAACAATGGATTCCTAAGGGACAGTCATTTCAAGATTTGCCAGATATTCCCACTTTTCTTGGTAGCCCTGGCTGAGGGTAACACAGCTTTTTCTATATCAAAATTAATTACTAATATTAGCTCACAGATCACATATCACACAGACTATATCTCCATACATGTAGGTTACAGTGTGACTGCAAATGATTAAGAGGCATGAGGCATTTATAAGCATTATTAAAGCTATACCTGAATAGTCATCCTGGATCTCAGCATTAAAGCCAAGAGAGGACCTGAAGTCTGAGAACAACCCATTCTTCCAGGTGGAAGTGTACTCTTGAGTCTGGCTTCACTCATCTCTGTTGGGGAACCCTGCTACTAGGGTTGTAGTCCTCCATGTCCAGATAGCCATATGGAAGGACTCCCCTTCTCAGCAGGGTGCCTCCTGCTCTCTTCCTGACTTAACCTGGAAAGTGCCACCAAGCACGGATGCCTGACCTTATTTGGAACATGACCTTTGGCATAGTTACCTGGAGTAAAATCTACCCTCAGGTTTTTTCTATATGATAATTAGGCATTGCCCGGTAGTTGGATGATAGTAGCCCACTGCCACATGTAGATAAAGCATACTGTGAGCACCTATCAGCTGAGGCTTTGGCTACTGCTTCCACACTATATTTTCCCTATTTCTCCCACTGAATAAATGGAGCTGTTTCACTGAGTCTGGAGCTGTTTACATCATTGAACCTGCCTCCCCGGAAGAGCTTTCTTCTGTCAGTGCTCACTGGCCATCCTGACCCCGCTTGTCACTTCTGCTCCCTTTGTCCTCGTGGACTGGTGGCCTTCGACCCACGAGGAGAGGGAGCGACCCCACACATCCCTTTATTGAAGCCAGTATTACAATTTTGGAAGTACAAACTAGGATCTACCCTTATCAGAGAACTTGCCCTTTGATCCCTAGTTCTAAAATATCTCTTTCACACAATATCAAGCAGACTTCACAATTATTCCATTTTCAGTGCTTTGATTTTTTTAAAGAAGCACACCTGCATTCATTCACAATCTTGGGTGTAGGGCAAAATAGTGTTCTTAGGGATTAAGGTAATATGGCCTTGTCACAAGAGCACGTGGCTTAGTAAGCTTGTTTACATTATAAACAGAAGCTTTTTGGTGCAAGATTAAGTAAAAGTCATTAGTTCAGATTCTGTCCATACCGTAAAAGTCATTGCTACAGAGGCCCCAGGAAAACTCAAGAGGTTTCAGAAGTAGGCTAATAGAAATGTAAAGCAAATGTGTTTTTGTAAGAATGGAGCCAAACAAACCTCAGAGAAAATGCTGGCCAAGACAGCTCGAGTGGCACAGATTTTAAAGCAAAGCTATAGGGATGAGTCCAGTTACCGAGGTGATAGGAAAGGACCTGGTCCAGATGAAATAACAAGTAGAAGGATGAATGACAGGTCCAGTGGGCAAACAGGAGGACAGGCTGACAGCAGATGAGTAGGCCACATCAACAGTTGGGAATCCAGCCAACCTGAAGTCCCCAAGACAATAACGAGTTCTCTACCTGTCATTGCTTGACACACATGGTAGTTAGATGACACGTTGGTGAGGGTCCTCTCCATAGTAGTACTAGATGTCTACATCTTTATACGATTCAAGTGAGGAAGTTAAAACCTTTCCTTGGTCTCATAAGGTTTTGGGTCTGGTTTTCCTTATGTGATTTTGATAGGCTCCAATAAATTTGGATTGTGTCCTTTGTATGTCAAGGAATAAATCATTTATCAGTTTGTGTTTCATGGGATGGGTAATAGCAAATGGAGTACTTTCATCCTCCACCCTCAAAATAAAGTCAAAAGCTGCTTGTAAAACGGAGTCACTCAAGGCAAAGCTCTGAAAAACCACTGTTTTACATATTATGAAGTAACAACTGGATCGCAAATAAAAGGATTTTCTATCATAAAAATAAACAAAGTTTACTTTTCCCTTAGGTAAAGTTACTCATCCAACACAGATTGCCTGGGACACCTAACCTCTCCCTGCCATCTTCCACTACCAGCTCTTAAAATCATTCCTGCTCTTTTGCCTAAATTGTGTTTGGCTCTAGTCTCTCTTCCTGTTGCAATAGCACTAAATAAAGTCTTCCTTGCCCACTTAACATTGGTGAGATTTTTACTTTGACACCAGTCACTGAAGTCAGCAAGCTTGTTAAATGGTCACACAAATTTTAATGAAACTCTAGCCTATTAGCCTTTGGGATTCAGTAGAGCCTCACTAAGGGGTTTTATAGCAACATTTTTAGGATAATTGAGTGTTAGTCATTTTGTACATGTTTTAGTAAGGTCCTGCTAGAAAGCAATATTCTTACTTTGAACTTAAAAACAGAAATAATAAAATATGAAATTGCTGAGAGATCTTTTCTGCCTGAGGGCTGCAATTCAAGGTTATCTATGGCCATTAATTTGGAGACCTAGAGATAAGGAAGCAACCTTTTTGGACCAAAAGTCAGAGTTGTGTGAGGTAGGTTGGTCAGGGATACAACAAGAGATAAGATTGGAAGCTTAGAGGAAACTGACCCCTTAGGCCTTGCAAACCTTTGAAGCATTATTTGGCTGACAAAAGAAATAATCACACCAGCTTCAGTGCAGCCTGAGGGCGAAGGAGGGGCTGGTTAGCTGAGTCTCTCCAACCTAAAGCTTTATTTCTAAGTTAGAAACTGTGTATTTATTAGATACCACAAATACATACCAAAATGTTCTTCTGTAGAAATCTGATACTTCCATTCATTTCAACTTTTGTTTAGGCTTGATCACAATCATAAAATATTATTTACCTCATGTACTGAAAGCAGTATCCCTATTTTAACTCACATAATTGCAACTAAATTGTGCCATATTGATTATGTGTTATAAAACCTAGACCACCCCATTCCTCAATGAAGGATCTGAGTAATAATGTATTAAGTATTCTGCATGTTTAATTATAAAATACCCAAGTCATTTATTCAGCTCTAATCTATTATGGGTGGAAAGTATATAATCTTCTTGATGATTTACTTGATAAATGTATTTGTCTTTTTAATGAGCTTCTTTGTTGAGGTGGTTAGAAAGATTAATGTACCAGAACACACCATCAGTAACCTTGAAAACCAAAAGTCAATATTTGGGAAAAATCCTTACATAGTGAAATGTAGTGCTTAAAACTGCAGAAATATCCATGGGGATACTAAGCCAGTTGATTGGCAGACACGTTTGACATGTTGCTATTTAAACAGGATTAACTGTGAGTAAATGATGAGGAGAAGACAGGCAGGGGGAGTGGCCACAGAAAGCAATTATAACACAGGAATTGATAAACTGCATTATCTCCAAACAGATTTGATAGTTCAGATTACTAATTGCCCTGCTAATAGGACTACAAAAATATAGCAAAAGAGCTTTAATTTGCTCAAAGCGAATATGTATTTCATAGCATAACTGTAATCACCTTTTACATAGACCCTAAGGACTATGCACTGCATTCTGTGTTTTCCACAGAAGAAAGATGTTTATTCTAGGCTATAATCATTTCATATCTTAAGAAATTACAGGAAAGAGAATTCATAAAACAGAAAGCAATAAGGTAGAGTGAGAAATTCATATTAGAAATGAAGATTAAATACTTCCTGTCAGTTGCTTTGCAGATTTCTCCTGAGCACACCAATAACTCTGTGTAGTCCCCCAAATTGACTCGACATCACTCAGATTCACTTTTTCCAACCTTTTATTTCCTTTCCTACCTTTACAGCTTTCCCATTACTGTTAGAGCCAAAATATTCTTCCATAAATAACGTTCTTACAAAGACAAGAGATGGAGGAATTAGAAAGATAAAGTAGATCTATATCATTGTAAAACCAACTTCCTTTATATTTACAGCTTTGTTTAGACCTCAGGTGATAGTATGAGCTGTAATATCATGAATAAGACAAATAATCATAACTATTAAGATAAAATGCTGAACTCTTTCAAATTAAGGTATACAGAAATCACCAGACATCGTTTTAGTACATCATTTTTAGTAAATTTCATCAAGCTGTTTGGCAATGATGGCTTGAATAGACCTATTTTGGCATAGCTGTTCCTTGTAGCACATCATTTAAGTACAGCATGAATTTGAGTATGAATGCATGAGCCAGAAGCCCTGTGCTTGTGTTTTGAGCCCTAACTGGTCTTATGACCTAAAATAGTGACTTAGCATTCTGCCTTAAGTTCCTGTGTTAGAATAATGCTTGGTCCACTACAGCTAAAGACCATTAGAAAGGGCAACTGAGACTGAGAGACTGAGAATTTGCTGATATAAAAAAGAACTGCAGATAAGGTTTTCTCTAATTGAAATAAAGTGATTTTATTTTATTCATTATTAGAGAATAAGCTATCATTTTAGATAATATCTACATGATGACTGTAAGGAAACTGGAAGTGACTCATCAGTCAACATTAATACTGGTCTTTAAGGGGCTGGAGAGGTGACTCAGTAGTTGAGAGCATTTGCTACTCTTTCAGAGGACCAGAATTCAGTTCCCAACACCCACATCAAGTGGCTCACAATTACCTATGACACCAGATTCAGGGGATCTGATACCATCTTCCAGCCATCACAGACACCTGCACACATATGTGCACATACACTCATGTGGATACACATATACACAAAAATAGTAAATCTTTAAATATTATTGTGTTCTTTACCAGAAATAAAATCATTATGAATTCATATAATACACAGAAATGAAAAACCTAGATAGGCAGAGCCAAATCACAGTACATAATCCTGCCATCCACATAGATCTTTATCAGTCAAGCATATATTTAATATGCTCTGTTTGTGTACCAGTCCATATAAGGGCATCAAGTAGTGTTTACTGTAGACACTATCTTTCTCAGGTAACAGAATGACATCAAGGCCTTAGCTGTATTGTCCATGGCTAGATGAATAGTAATTATAAAATAATTTGTGTCTCTAGGGAAAATTGGTGTATCAGTCTCTTTTCTGTTGTTAATAACATAATTCCACAGACTTGGTAAGTTATAAAGTTTAAAGAGCTCACTTATCTGGAGGCCTCAGCATCTACCTTTTTGATAGCACTGTCATTAGACAATACATAACATCTCATGGCAAGAGATACAGAGCAGTATGCATCCTCTGCTCTCTCTCTCTCCTCTTATTAGTTTACCAGGATAAAGTCTTGTGAGTTTCACCTAATAAGTTATTTTTATCAAATCCTAATCAACTCCCAAAGTTCCAGCCACCGAACACTAGATTTATATTGTTTCCAATTTCTTTCTTTATAATTTTTCAATTAATTTATGTGTATGAGTATTATATCTGCATGTATGTCTGCACCTGTGTCATGCAGTGCACCCTGGAAGACAGAAGAGGGTAGGAGTCACAGATAATTGTTAGCCACCTTGTGAGTGTAAAAATTCAAATCTGGGTATTCTGAAAAGATAGCCAGTGCTCTTAACTGCTGAGCCATCTTTCTAGCCCAGTTTCTACTTTCTTGATATCCCAGAAGGAGTATTACATTTCAATGCATCTGTCCTTGAGACACACATTTAAACCTTATTTGGACAATGGCACATTTTGTTCACTTTAAAAAAAAAAAAGTTTCTTGGCGCTAGAGATGGCTTAGTGGTTAAGAGCACTGACTGCTCTTGATGAAGACCCAGGTTTGGTTCCCAGCACCCACTTAGTGGCTAACAATCATCTGGAACTCCAGTTCCAGGGGAATGGACAACCTTTTTTGACCTCCTTGGGTATTGCACAACATAGTTGCACTTACATACATGCAGGCAGTGTGCTCATATATATAAAATAAAAAGAACAACACAATATTTTAAAAAATGGTTCTGTACAATACAGAATATGTCAGTAATGTAAGTAGCATATATGACAATGGGAGTGAGACAATTTTTGACACCCTGAGGAAAGATTCTGCAATTCATTATACTGAATATGGCCTGAAGTACCGTACCTGTATCTTATTCCCCTGCTTTGATCCCACTGCTCCCAGCAGAAATTTTTCTTGACATGAGGTCAGAGTTATGTTTTTCTTTTCCTTTCTCTTCTTTGTTTCTATCCTTATTTCTTTCCTTCCCTCACTCTCTTCCTTTCTTCTTTTTATTTTCTTTTTATTTTTAATTCAAGATATTGTTTGCTCTCCTTAGTCCAGGCAGACCTCAAATTTAAAATAATCCTAATTTAGAGTGATGGGATCGGAACTAATCTTATTTACTCTTTAAATAAGATTAAACATTGAAATTATGAAAGAAAATGTAGGAACTTAGATAAACATGAAAGGAATAAACATTGTGAATTATTCAAAGAAAAACACTTGAATTTTGAGCTGAGAAAAAAAGAATACTCACAAGAGAATCATGCCTTTCCTCAACTACTAGTTGAAAGAGTATTAGAGTAGAACAAATAGAATACCTTATTACTGAACAACAGTGAACATGGAAGTACAAAAGTTAAGATTTGTCATACAAGAAAGAGAAGAACGTGGCGCAGTATTAGAAAATCAATATTATTTCGGCTTCTTTGTTGAAAATTGTTGACTTTGTCATGTCACCTAAGCCAAGAGCCTTGAATCAGCTATGTATTGTTAATGATGGCTCATACAGTTAATGATTATGAAATAGAAAATAACCTTATTCTTCTGTTGCTTCTAGGAACAGGGAAAAGAGCTCATTCCAAGTCTGTACAGTGTGTACATGCAACTCTGTAATGACAATGGCATATAGAGTTATGTTACCAGGAATGTTGTGGAAGCTTGCTACATCTGAATATTAACTGCCTATATGGGACATAAATAAAGAAGATATTTTGACAGCTTGCAGCAAGCAATAACCACACAGGTACCTCAAAGTACCTATTCTCAAAATTACTGAGAATCAGGGGCTCTAACTCCTTTAGCTATTATATTTCAAAGGAATGGCCATAGGCATAGGTAATTGAGGAAGATTTTTCTACTTTGTAAATGATCAAGAAACTTTGAAAAGATTTGCATCTCAAAATTATAGACAAAACTTTATAATTGCAAGTTTTCTGAAATAAATATTTTAGGAAAATAGAATCCAGTAACCAGGAAGAAAGACATCAAATAAGGTTCAACTAAAGACAATATTAACTTTGTCTTGGTTTCTACTCCCCAGAAATCCTGTCTTGTCCCAGTTTTTTGGATGCTCCATGATTCAAAAGAATGGTTTTGACTTCTTAGGTGAGAAAATAATATACAGAAAACAAGATATTGAAGTTTTTAAGTTGTAGAAATTAGCAATACCAATAACATTCTATTCATTCAGGTTTTAAAGAAGATTTTTCTTTGTGATCAATATTTGGTAAAGTCCTTTCCACAGTGGTTGAAGATCAGATATCTTTCTCTCTGTCTCTGTCTTTCTATAATCTATTTATCCATCTATCCATCCATCCATCTCTGCCTCTCAGTCTCAGTGGTTATCTGTGTTGGAAAACCTACTTCTCTTTTTTGTTCTTTAGTTTAAAATTTTTCAGCTCATGAACTTAAAAAAAAATTTTATGTGGCTATCTTATAAAATGTATTTGAATTTTTTTCAATTTAAAATTTTTATTTCATTAACTTATATGCATAAAATGTCTATTTAATTGTATTAAGCTCATTTATTTGAGATACATGTTTACAGAGAGGATAAATAGATATAGGCTTTCTGTGGACTTAGGGGACCAGCCCATTGTCATTTAAAAATATTCTTTCTTCAACAAGAACACATCAAAAGATGAAATCAACCATTGTTTTCCTTTATAGTACATTTAAGCTACTTGTAAACATCTCACATAAACTTATTTCATTGTTACCTCCTATAAGGAATATGAGAGGCATAACTGTTAAATGATGCAAAGAGAAAGCTGTTTCCTTCAGACACAGAGATGCCTTTATTTGTGTTGGTGTCATTGTATGTGATGCTCATGCTGTTTATCTCCCATGGTGCTTGATGTTCAGACTAAATTCATTGTATTAGGTACTTTTTGTTGCTGTGATAAAACCAAAGGAGCTTATCAAAGGAACAGTTTATTTGACTTATACTTCCAGAGGGATGGAATGAGTCCATTTGGGGTGGGGGCAGTATGGCAGCTAAAACAGAAAACTGAGCCTTTATATCTTCAAGCATGCACAAAAAGCAGGGGAGGAAGTGCGACAAGTGTGTGAACTCTCAAAGCCTTCCTCCGGTGACCTGTTTCCTCCAATAAAGCTGTGTCTCTTCAAGGTTCCATGACCCTCCCCAACCAGTGTTTAAATAGTTGAGCCCATGGGGAAGGATTTATATTCAAACCACCATATTCCACTCCCCCTGGCCCTCATAGGCTCATAATCATATTACAAAATTCATTTAATCCAACTCTAAAAATCTCTTTTATTTTATAACACTCTCAACACTGTTCAAAAGCCCATTGTTTCTTCTGAGACTCAAGATACTCTCTTGACTAAAGCCCAGTAAAATCAAAATGATAAATTTCATACTTCCAACATACTATGCAATCAAACATTCATTCCTGTTCCAAAAGGGAAGAATGAGATCATATTTGAGAAATATCAGACCAAAGAAAGACCAAAACTCAACAGGGTGAACACCAAATCCTTTAGCTCCATGTCTGATGTCTGAGACAATAGTTTCAAGGGTCTTAGATGGCTCTGCTTCCCAGCTTTGGGCTCTTCCACATACATCTCTCTTTTGGACTAGTCCAACCTGAATACAGATGGTATTAACTTATTAGGTGTCTCAGGGTCCTCACATCTCCAACATCCTCTTCATATCTTCACAAAATGGCTTCAGGGCCTCTTAGTCTGTTGGGGCTTTCTTCTTACAGAGACTCACCTGCCATGTGCTAATTTGCCTTAGCAGCTCTCTGAAACTACAGAAGACTTGACAATCCCCTAACTCATATGTCTTCCATGCTTCTAAAGTCATTACAACTATGACACTGCCAAGTTTTGGTGACATCAAAATCTCCTTGGCTCCTTTCATCCATATTACCAGCAATGGTGGCATGTTGCTGTTTCCTAGAAGTAGAAAATCCCTTAGGCATTTTCCTTTCACAAGCTGGAAGATTAGCTAGGTGTGGTCTTTCCCCAAGGGTACACTTATTATCTTTTTAATGGTGCTAATCTCATTAACAATGACAGCCTCTCTTCTATGGTAGGCTTTGGCAACAAAATTAAACTCCTAAGTGCTCTTTTCCTCTTCAAACTCTATTTTGTATTTATTTTTCTCCCACTTGCTCTTTTATATTGCAGATTTGCATAAAATTTATCAGTAATAACCATGCCACAGATTCAACAATAGGCTTAAAAATTCCCTTGTCAAAGGAAGGCATTCAAGAGAGGTGGGACAGTAGGAGAAGGGTATTATTAATGGAAGAATGGGGAAAATGGGGGCACTTTAAATGGGGAAACCATGGTGGAAGGGTTAGACAGTGAAGGAGATAATACCTAGCTAGTTTTAAAAAACCAGAGGGAGCCATGTTAGTCCAACAAACTACTGACAAATTATAGATACAACTAATTTAAGGAACAAAATATATGTCTAGTCAAGGTTTGTCTGAGAACATTTGGTTTTTGCCCAAGCTTTGTCTACATATTGCATGGTAATTAAAAATACCAGACTGGTGGAACTAACCTTCTTGGATGTTTAACAGATATACTTTGAGGCCTATACTAATTTGTTCAGAGGGACATAAAGGACAGATAACCAGCCCTGGCCCCAGGGTCCGAGTGTCTCGGCCCTAGGAAGGAAGCCTGCCATCAAATCTGGCTCATTGCCCTCTAAGTTCAATTAAGTTCCAGGGGACTATGGAGCATCTCTTACAATGTCCTGTAACTGTGGTGAGTTCACCTGTCCTCCTGTTCAGGGATGCCATGGAGACCCCCAGGAGAAGTCTTGGGGATCCTGAAAGTGAGAGTGGTGAGTGCAGCATGCGTCTGAGTGAAAGAAGGACCGGTCTGCACGAATGTGATTCAATGTGGTGCGCGTGCTTGATGATTGTGCTAATTGTCTTACTGGGGTGGGGTCTGGTTTTGTATTTTTCTCTACGCTCTCTATTTTAAACCTTCCCTTCCTCCTTCTCTTTCCTTTTATTCTCGGCCTAAGTCTTCGCGTGGGACCGTTAAAGGCGAAAGAGCAATTGAGGTTTTCTGGTCAGGGCCACTCCCTGATGTAAGCCAAAGGCTCTTAGCCCTCTTAGTGGACCCCGACTGCCCACACGGGTGGAGACAGGACAACTTTTCTGTATCTCCCTTTCCTCTCTCCACCTCCCACTCTCTGGCCACTGGAAAAGCCCCATGGGCACGGGTCGAGCAAGTAAGAGCCATCAGGGCGCTCGCTGCTGAAAGACTCCTGTGGAAGGATAAGGGGGTCCCAGGCGTTTCCCCCGCAGAAGAAAAACTGGGCGACAGGCACCCGTCCACAAGCACACCCAGTGGCCATCATTGTTTAGAGTGGCATCTTCACTTCTCCCTTTTCATCTCTCTCTCTTCTGTGATCTCCACCATGGGCCAGACTCAGGCCACTCCTAAAGGTTTAATCCTCTCTCACTTGTCGGAGGTGAAGGAGCGGGCTTTGAAATTGGGCCCCGGCATCAGGAAGGGTAAGTTTGGCACTTTCTGCTCGACTGAATGACCCACCTTTGTAGTAGGTTGGCCGACCCAGGGGTCCCTTTCCCTGGACACCATCGGCAAGGTCAAGGCTGTCATTACCCGGCCTGACCCAGAGGGCCACCCGGATCAACTCTCCTATATCCTTTTATGGGAGAATCTGGCAGAGGATCCCCCATCCTGGTTAAGGACCCTCTTGGTGAGAAAGGCCCATGCTTGCCCACCAAAAGTCTCCATCATGGTCATCCAGGAAGGATTGAAGTCCTCCAGTCGCAGAGGCCGCCACCTTATGCAGCTCCACGGGGAGGAGAAGCCCAGGCGGCCTATGGAGGGGGGGATGGAGCTGGGGGTTCTCATGGGAATCCAGTGGTTGCCCCCTCCCCAGACTCCTTTACAGGAGAAGATAGATGACCTGGGGAGGTGGGAGGGATGCAGTTAAGGTCTCGAGGAAACAAGGACCGAGGGGGGGAAGCTCCATCCTCCACCACAGGAGGAGCTGTGCCAGTTCTGCTGGTCTGAACGGTTGGCAGTCCAGATGGAGTTCAGCAGTATCAATACTGGCCATTTTCCTCTAGCGACCTCTACAATTGGAGGACCCAAAATCCTCCCTTTTCTGAAGACCCTAAGTGTCTAATAGGTTTGGTAGAATCCATTATGTACACCCATTGTCCCACGTGGGATGACTGCCAGCAGCTACTTCGCACCCTCTTCACAACAAAAGAGCGAGAACGCATCCTGAATGAAGCCAGGAAGAATGTCCTCAGAGAAAATGGGAGGCCCACTACCCTTCAGCCTGCCATCGATGAGGCGTTCCCCCTCACATGCCCAAATTGGGATTTTGGGATGGCCGAAGGTAGAGAGTGTCTCTGGGTCTACAGCCAGACACCGATGATTGGTCTCCAGGTGGCTGCAAGACGGACCACTAACCTGGCTAAGGTGAAAACAATTGTTCAGGGAGAAACTGAAAGCCCAGCCGCGTATCTGGAAAGGCTATTTGATGCCTATAGGCAATACACCCCTATAAACCCAGAGGCAGAGGAACACAGGTCAGCTGTAGTCCTCTCTTTTATTAACCAGGCAGCCCCTGATATCAGGAGAAAACTCCATAAGCAGGACGATCTGGGGGAGATTTCTATTAGGGAGATGCTGCAACAGGCAGAGAAGGTCTTTAATGCTAGGGAGTCTCCGGAGGACAGGAAGGAGAGGCTAAGGAAGGAGGAACAGGAGATGCAGGATAAAAATAGGAAAGAGGACAGAGAATTTCAAAGAAAAGAGAAAAAGAAGCAGAGGGAGGAGATGGCCAGAATATTCTTGGCCGGAGTGAAAGGGAGCCCTGAGCGTTGGAGAGCAGGACCCCGCCCATCTAAACTAGGGCGGGAACAGTGCACTCTGTGCAAAAGATATGGGCACTGGAAGAGAGAGTGCCCACAAAGAAGAGAAAGACAAGGAGGAGGGAGCCCTATCAGCACCCTCCACCTGGGAGAAGGAAACTGACGGGGATGGGGCTTGGCACCCCTCCCCGAGTCTTGGGTAACTCTGTGCATGGAGGGGACTCCCACTGGGTTCATGGTAGATACTGGGGCACAGTATTCAGTTCTCAATCAAGCTCATGGTCCTCTAAATCCAGGACTCACAAGCATAGTCCAAGGAGCTACAGGAACTAAGAGGTGCGCCTGGACCATCAACAGGAAAGTGGACTTGGGAAGGCATCAGGTTTCCCACTCCTTCCTGGTTGTGCTTGAGAGTCCTGCGCCTTTGTTGGGTAGAGACTTACTCACCAAGATTGAGGCACATATCCGTTTTGAGCCTAAAGGGAAAAAAGTCATGGACTCAGAAGGACAGCCCCTGCACCACTACATGTGTTGTCTTTATCTCTGGCTGATGAATATCGCCTATTCCCAGTGGCTCTAGAAAAGGGGGCCAGGGAGACATGAGCTCCTGGTTGCAGGAGTTCCCTTCCGTCTGGGCTGAAACCGGGGGAGTCGGCCTCGCTAAGCACCTGCCCCTGGTTGTGGTCCAACTCAAACCACAGCCCTGCCCATTCGGGTCTGGCAGTACCCAATGCCAGAAGAGGCTAGGAAGGGAATAGCGCCTCACATCCACAGACTGCTAGAGGTAAAAATCCTCAAACCCTGCCAATCAGCATGGAATACACCCCTGCTTCCAGTGAGAAAGCCTGGCAGTGGAGATTACAGACTGGTGCAGGATTTGCGAAGGGTAAATGAAAGGGTAGAGGACATTCACCCCACGGTGCCCAATCCATACACCCTACTTAGCCACATGTCACGGTCCCATGTGTGGTATACGACCCTAGACTTGAAGGATGCTTTCTTCAGTGTCCCTCTCGCTGAAGTCAGTCATCCCTTGTTTGCCTTTGAGTGGCAAGAACCAGGAGGGGGGAAGACAGGGCAGCTCACCTGAACCAGACTGCCACAAGGCTTTAAGAACTCTCCCACCTTGTTCAATGAGGCACTAAGCCAAGACCTGGAGCCCTTCCGCAAAAGGCAT
>NW_008360303.1:6067283-6070845 GCF_000622305.1 Nannospalax galili
AGAGCAGAAGGCAGGCGAGCTAACATTTATACCGATAGCAGGTATGCTTTTGGCATTGTGCATGTTCATGGCGCCATCTACCGGGAAAGAGGATTCCGGTCCGCAGAAGGAAAGGAGCTGAAGAACTTGCAGGAAGTTCAAAGACTGTTAGCAGCTGTGGAAAGGCCTAGGGCGGTGGCAGTTATACATGTGCCTGGGCACCAGTCCAGAAAGACTCCTGAGGCTATTGGTAACAACTTTGCTGATGCAGAGGCCAGGAGGGTAGCTCTCTTAGACCCCATTGTGCTGGCAGCTCTAGAGGTACCCATACCTGAACTACCCACCCTACCTCCCAGACCTGACTATTCCCCACGGGACCTTGAGTGGATAAGAAAACAAGCTCCAGGAGAAAAGCCTGGGGAGGGAGGTTGGAGTAGGGACTGGGAAGGTAGACTGATCTTACCAGAAGTACTAGGAAAATACATGCTCATCAACCTACACAGATCCACCTATCTAGGCTGGAAGAAGTTGCTCAGTCTTTTTCAGCATGCACAGTTGGTATTTCCACACCAGAACGAGGCCGCGCATCAGATCACTGGGGGATGAGAGAGCTGTGCAAAGCTAAGACCAGCTCCAAAGGGGCTCCACCCAACAGGTACCCGGGAGAAGGGGAGGACCCCAGGAAGAAGTTGGGAGATAGACTTCACCGAGGTAAAGCAAGGAAAGTATGGGTACAAGTACTTGCTAGTCATGGTGGATATCTTTTCAGGATGGGTAGAGGCTTTTCCAACTAAGCATGAAACTAGCCAGATGGTGGCAAAGAAATTAATAGAGGAGATAGTCCCCAGATATGGGATCCCTGAGGCTATAGGTTCTGATAATGGCCTGGCTTTCATTAGTAAAGTCCTACAGGGACTAGCCCAGGTTTTGGGGATGGATTGGAAGTTACATTGTGCCTATAACCCATAAAGCTCTGGGCAGGTAGAAAGAATGAATCAGACATTAAAGGATACCCTTTCTAAATTGGTAATTGAGACTGGCAGAGACTGCGTGACCCTCCTCCCCTTGGCCATTTTCCGTGTTCGGAACTCCCCCTATGTGCATGGTCTAACCCCATTTGAGATAATGTACAGGGCCCCTCCACCAATAATTCAGTGAACGCAGCCCCCGGGGGAAGAGAAGTCAGCCCCTGACTATTTAAATGTGTTGCAATCCCTTGCCAAAGTACAGCAGGAAATTTGGCCCCTAATCAAAGCATACTATGAAGGGGAAAGAACCCCGATTGTGGAACATGGCATAATCCCAGGGGATATGGTCTGGGTCAAAAGACACAAAGTAAAAACTCTTGAACCCAGATGGAAGGGACCTTATGTTGTGTTATTTACCACCCCTACGGCCCTTAAGGTGGACGGCATCGCTCCTTGGGTCCATCACACCCACATTTGGAAGGCCTTGCCTCCCGAGGACCCAGAATCAAAACTGAAGGAGTGGGAGGTGCGACAGGATCCTGCTAATCCCCTGAAGCTGCATCTGAAAAGATGAGGTGGATCCAGTCCCTGCAGCCGAACTCATCTTGGACCATCCCGAGGACAGCAGAGTCGACGGATGCTCAAAGTACCAACCCCCACCGTATTCAAAACGGCATCTTCACACCCTCTGAACTCATCCAAACCATGCGTTTGATGGGATCCTCCCTGCTGACCTGTTGGCTGCTGATAATGAACTGCTTGTCAGCTAGTGGCAGCCTGCCTGCGACTAGCACAAATCCTCACATGCCTGTACAGGTTACTTGGACAACCACTAATCTGGAAACTGGGAATCCCATGTTAATATTATCTGCTGTGCACCCCCCCAATACTTGGTGGCCGCCACTAAATATGGATCAATGTACCCTAGCATATGGGGAGTGGGATCGTGGTGTGGCAGCTATCAGTAGGGATGTAGAGGACTCCTCTGCAGGATTTAATTGCAAATTTAAATCGGGAGTCTGATTTCTCAGGCAAAAACAATTCTGTGTCTGTCCTGGTCCCTAATACAAATCTAGCTATGGGAGACCTGATCAGTACTATTGTCCACGGTTGGGGTGTGAAACCACTGGCCAGGCCTCCTGGCTGACTAATGCCCATGGAGATCATATCACTATCACATGGGACCAAGCAAGCCCTCCATGTGAAACGACTAGGGGGCCTAAGCCCCGCATCTGAAATCCTTTGCTCATTAAATTTACCGAGGCAGGAAAGAAGTTTTCTGGTTGGGAGGGCATCAACACCTGGGGCTTATGATTGTATCTCCAGAGAGTTTCGGGTGATCCTGGAATTTTGTTCACCATTACCAGGCGCCAAATGCCCCTTGCCACAGCAATAGGACCCAATTCCTTTCTTGTCCCAAGACTTGTTGTGGACAAGCCTCTAACTCCTCCTCCTTCCAGTTCCAAATGGTATCCTGTCACTGAAGGAGGACCTACTAAGCAGCCTTTTATGCCCTTTTCTCCAATCCACCATTACCAGCGGTCTCTAGATTTTATTAAGATTATAAATCAGGCCTATGACCTTTTCAATGCAACTAACCCTGGGCTAGCTGAATCTTGCTGGCATTGCTATACTGTGACTCCTCCTTACTTAGAGGGGATTGCCACCTCTGGCCTCTATGAAATTTCTCATAATTCCTCCAAATGTGCAAGGGGCACTGTGCCAAAAATTACCTTGGAATATATCTCGGGATCAGGTCTATGCATTGGTACGATCCCCAAACAATTCTCCTCCCTCTGCAATCAGACCAGGATTCTTCCTGTGTCCACCAATATCTTCATTATCCCCCCTCCCAATGTGTGGTGGGTGTGCTCTTCAGGACTAACACCTTGCATCTCCGCAAATGACCTCAATGCAGGAGGCTTTTGTTTTCTCACCCTTCTTCTTCCTCGTCTGGTCTACCATCCAGATCAGGAATTCTTACTATCATATGCACCCTCTCTCCCTCGCTGCATTCTAAGAGAACTCCTGCAGTTATAGCCTTAACCCTTGCGACTTTAGTCAGTACAGGTGTTGCTGTGGGGGGTGGGCACAGAGACCACTGCATTAATACAGGGGCGAGATCAATACAACACTTTATGCACTAGCTTAGACCTGGATCTTCAGAGAATAGAAGAGTCCATAACTAAGCTTCATGACTCTATTGGATCATTAGCAGAAGTGACTTTACAAAACTGAAGAGGGTTAGACCTCTTGTTCTCACAGCAAGGAGGGCTATGCATTGCCCTGAAAGCGGAATGTTGTTTTTATAGGGACCATTCAGGGCTAATAAAGGACAACATGGCCAAAATAAGAGAAGGGTTGGAGAAAATTAGAACGAGAGACCAGTCAAGGATTGTTTAAATCTTGGTTCAACCTATCTCCTTCATTAACAACTCTCCTCTCAGCTGTCGCAGGACCTCTAATTATCGTACTGCTATTAGTCACAATTGGTCCCTGCATAATAAATAGGCTACTAAGGTTTGTTCAGGAAAAGATCGATACTGTCCATCTCTTGGTCCTTCGCCAGAAAGACCGAGCCTTAGATACTGTTGAAGAAGATTCCTCAGTCTGAT
>NW_008360303.1:6071429-6072102 GCF_000622305.1 Nannospalax galili
AAACCCATTCATGCTTCCAAGTGAAGCCAGATATGGTCGAGCAGGACCTTTGACTTATCTTCACACAGATGGAACTGGTGAAAGAAAAGCGCCAGGAAATCCTCCCACATCCATGTGACCCCTGAGGAACAGATCCTCAAATGACCTTAAGTGTAAACATAAATTGATTTATTTGGGCCAACTGTATGGTCGTAAACACCCAAAAGGAAAGTATAACCAAAGATTAAAGGGGTCAGTATATTTCTTTAAGAGCCAATTTGTATAGCTAAAGGCTACATAATAAGAAACAATGCCAAACAGGAGATACCTTCCTTTGAGTTGTTGACCTAGCATAGAACTGTGAAAATGAACAGCAGATCCCTATCTTTTCTAAATGAATGTTGGCAACTGATTGCTGCTAGATGAGGAAGAGCCAATCTTCCTAAAACAAGGGACTCTAGATAGGCTGACAAGATTCAGAAGATGGATTTGTACTGGGGAATGGCTGGGGACACTGACGACACAGTGGACAGTAACAGGGATGACAGAGTATACGGGCTCCAGTGGGGGGATGGGGCTATAGAACAGTGCCATTTGGGATGCGGGTATAAAAATAAATAGGATTGTTTGGGAAGTTCTGTATGAAATACACCACACACACACACACACACACACACACACACACACACACACA
>NW_008360303.1:6072156-6094777 GCF_000622305.1 Nannospalax galili
AAAGAGTCCTTTGCTTTTTAATTTAATATCAACTTCTTTGACCTCAGGTAGAAGGTCTTTGATATTGCCAAAATATCACAAGAATGAAGTCCATTCCACTTGTTGTTTAAAACTCTGCTTCTGTTATGAGCTAATTGCTCTCAGCACTGGTTTCCTACTAGAACAGCCCATTATGCTCTGCTTCAAAGTCATCCACATTTTTCCAAAAAACAATATAGTCATGTCCTTCACAACAACTTCCCACTCCCTGGTAACAACTTCTGCATTAATTACTTTTGATATAACCAAAGCAACTTATAGAAGGAAGGGTCTGTTTGGTGTGCAGTTCCAGAGGAATAAGAGCCCATCATGGTATGTTGGGTTGGGGAGCATACTGGGAGAGGCAGCTGGAACAGAAAGCTAACATCGCACATATTCAAACACACATAGGAAGCAGAGAGTAGAGAGAAAGTGTAGCACAGCTATGAATTCTCAATGCCTTCCCTTAGTGGCAAGCTTCCTCAGCAAGGCCACACCTCCTAAATGTTCCATGACTCTCTCCAAACAGCACCAGCAACTGACCAAGTATTTGGATACTTGAGCCTATAGGGGACATCTCACATTTAAAACCACCACATGTCTGCTTTTCCTTTGTCATGTTCCTCTCCTTATGGATGCTTTGGGTCATTACTTCCAGTTTTCATGTCTGAACTTTTAGTTTGGGTATCATTTCTGCTGCCTGTATTATTGCTGACTTATGGATGGCAACTGAACAAGAACACAGAGACTGATGTCTTCCTGTTTAAGATGGGCCCAGACTCTAGGTAGAAAGCCAGGTGGAAACTGACTTAAATTTCTGAGACTGATACTTTTCCTGTGAAAATTCCAAACCTTTTCTGCCTTCTCGACAATATTTCTTATATAATTACTAGATGAAATCATTTTATTATTCATCTTGGCATTCTAAGGGAATAGTCAAATATGTTCCACTGGATTTGTAATGGTCTTTTCTTATGTCAATTCATTTTTGAATTTTTATTTCACTTATTACTATTTATTATTGTTATTTGTGTGTATGTGTGTGTGTGTGTGTGTGCATGTATGTGCATGTGCATGTACATATGTGCCATGACCCAAATGTGGATGTCAGAGGACAACTTTTGGGCATTGGTTCTCTCCTTCCACCTCCAACATGGTGTCTAGGAATAGAACTCAGGTCACCAAGGTTGTATGCTTTTTTCTGCTAGGTCATTTTCTAGCTCTTGTTTTATAACTTATAATGTCAGAAGTGATATTGTCAGTGGTAAATAATATCCAGAGAAATATATAATGTGATAACAGAAATTTTGGTAATGATGAATATTCTCTTTTCTTTCCTGTTTTTCATTGAATTTTTATGAATTTCATATAATATATTTTAATCATATTTAGACCCCTTCTACTTTCTGCACCTGCCATAGCCACCCCAACCCTGAATTTCATGCATTCTATCATATATGTTAAGGCTTATTGAATCAAGTTTGTGTCCCCAGATGTCCCTCCATATGGGTTCATCCACTGGTGCCTGGTTAGCCTCTCTAATATCATTGCCTTAAAGAAGATCAACTTTCCCTCACCTAGTAGTGATCAGCTGCCAATCGTTTCTCTGCTAGGGTTGGGCCTTATTGCTCATTTTCCCAGTTCTATGCTGGGTTTTGTATGGTTTGAGTATGCATTGGTTTTGTGTATGCTGTCACTATTGTTGTAAGTTCTTATGAGCAAGTTCATATGAACAAGTTCCTGGCTACCAGGGAAATTCTATTTCCTTGGGGTCTTCCACTACCTTTGGCTCTTATTGTCTTTATTACCCCCTCTTCTTCAATAGTCCCTGAGCCCTGGCTGACAGATTTAATATAGGTGTACTATCCAGGGACGTGCACTCTACATTCACTCATTCTCTACATTTTGGCCAGTTGTGGCTTTTTGTGTTTATCATCATCTGTTCATCAGGAAACTTAGCTGCTGAGAGTTGAGAAATGCACTAATATTCTCTTTGCCCTCTGTTCAGCTAAGTTCCCTGAGCCTTAGATGTAAATGATACATTGTAGATGTGGCACTTATGGTTGGGATGATGAATAGTCTTACTCGTGTAACTAATATAGTAGCCACATATAGGTATTGAACACCTGAAATGTAACCAATGCAACTGAAGTACTAGTTCTTTTAAATTTACTCAGGTGTAACAATATAAATGTAAATAAGGACATCTGGTTACTAGTTAATGCTTAATAATTCAGTTCTAGAGTTCTTAGGGGTTTCTTATTTTGGTTTAAGAATGCAATTTGTACTTTCTTCTTTGATGATTAAAGTTAAAAAGAAAGATTTTGAACAAAAATAAACCCTGTTGTAAAATAAAAGTTACATTTCCTAGCAAAGAAAATCCCTAATCAATGCTGGAAATAAGTCAAAAAAATTAATAACTATATAAGAGCAAAGAATTCTACAACATATCTAAGATTTGTATCATATTCATTAGTATTTTATTTTTCTATGTGCTAGGTCCATTTAAAAGCAAGTAGCCCAGCAATGTGAATTGATTCAATTCCTAAGAACTATTATTAATGTCTAGAAATACAAGGCTCTATTATAACACTGTCTACCAGACAACTTCCATCTATGGCTTTTCAATATAAGCTATAAACTAGAAAATGAGATCAAGATTACCTGGAGGATCTCTCAAAATTCTGTATAAGGTATAGGTCATTTTCTAAAAGGTTAAGCAATATAATGACTTTTGTTCCAGAAGTAGGAAAAGGACTTTGCTGGTTAATTACTACAGTGGTAGGTAGTAATCAGTAGGAGAATGGACAGATGAGATCATTAACATATCTCTAGGGACTTCAATCTATCACACAATATTCAATTTTCAAGAGTTTAAACTTCAGTATCTGAGAAACAAACTATGTAAACAGTTATGACACTCTACTTTCTTACACATGAGAACATTTATTTTCACCTGAAAAATTTGTATAGCATTATAAATACTAGAGGAAAAAGTTATTTAGGTTTCAAGTCATTAAACTTGGAGAATAATGTAACCCCTACCTTCCATAAATAGTAAAATGAAGGGACAGTTCATAATTGGTCAATAAGCTGGGGAAGGAGGAACACAGTGTGGCCATAAAAGAAGATCTTAACAATTTTATTATTCTAAATTTGAATGTGAATTCAGAAAAGTCAAAATTATAATTTGTCAAAGAAAACAAGATCTGAATAAAAGGAATTACTAAATTGTTACAGATAGTACATTGAAAATGAACTGAGGATATGATACTTAATAGATAATGTTCTCTTACAAAATTTAAAAGTTAATAACATCTTTACTAAGAGCATTATTTTAAAAAAGGGAACAGGAATATTTTAGTCACTGCAGGGATCACAACTAAAGTAACAATCTGCAAATAACAAATATTGTATTCTGCATGTACTAGGACAGAGATAAGTACAGACATTTTAATGTATGAATATCTATCTGCATTTTCTCTATTATCTCTGGGATATTATCCTTCAGTACTTCAAATGGGCCAAGCAGCATTGTCCCTACCTGTCATCCTCCACACTATGAAGGAGGGAGACAGAAGATAGAATGTTTTAATAAGGGTGAGAACTGGAAGCTCTACATATCATTTCTGTTTGTATCTAATTGTGGAGAACTAGTTAGTCAGCAAATTTCAGACAAAAATAAGTTTGGTAAATAAACTTTTTAGTCAAATTTCATGTATTCTTCTAAAACTACAAGTAAAACAGGGAGGCCCAATTAGATGGTTCTGTTGGAAGACAGTGCTTTTTTGCATGCGATTAAAAACATAGCTCTTGGGGGTAGTGGTGTACCCCTGTAAGCCCCACATTTGGAAGGTTGAGGTAGGAGACTTGTGAGTTTAAGTCACCCTGGGGTATATTGCAACTTCAGTGCTGCTTGAAGTTCATATGAGACTTGTTTCAAAATAAATAACCAGATAAACTAGTAAATGAGAAACAGTATATAACAGATAATGTCTACATGGCTTAGATGTATATTATATGCCTTCATTGCACCCATTGGTGTCTAGTTTCCTATGAAATAAATGTTTTATGTTTTCTGATTTATCCTGTCTTTACCTACTTCCCTTTTGGACACAATGTTGGTATAGCCATGGAATGATTCTGCATGTCACAGCTTCTTCACACACAGAGAATGCTCAGCCATATTTACAACTGAGGTAATTAAGGGAGTGGTGGCAAACATCCTGAATTGCTGGGTAGCAGCTTGGCTCACAGTAGTATAATAACATCTCCTGCTGGGCTAAATAGACTCTGAGAAAACAAATGTGTTGGTGGGCAGCATGAGACTTCAAAGCCAGCTTGACTATTTAGTGTTTAGTACCCAAGCCAAGACTCTGTTGAAGTGTCTCTTTGGGAAAACAGAACTCTACCTTGGGAGAAAGTTATATATTTTGCAAGTGAATTTCCAGAAATGAAAAACTATTGAAATATTACGTTAGTCTTCATATTGCTTTTCCTTGTTACTGAGAAAATTTTCTCTCTGCAAAGAATAGTTGTGCAAAGAAATTTGATAGCCTACATGAATACACAAATCTATCCTAAATAATTCTTTGTTTTAGGGTTTTTAACAACCTGTCACACAAAATCCTTTCCATTTTCTTATTCTAAACCCAGCCTGTTATGAAGGCTAACTGAAATCTCCTTCATTACTTGTTATTTTTAGCATTTTTTTTTCAAAACACACTGCCAGCAAACTGACAAATGTCTGTGTGAATTCAAATAACATGAATAGAGGTAAAATAAATGACCATATCTGCTGGTATAGACATTATTTGGTATTGTTCACTGCTTAACACATATCCAAAAATAATGCTTGGTTTATAGTAATTATCCAAACATGATTTAATGATAAAAAACACAACAAAACAAAATATGCACATAAAACAACTCATGAGTGCAGTGAATGGACAGAAGCTATCTCAAGCTGAACACCTTCTTGTGCAAAAATATACTTTTTTATTGATTTTTTTGTATTTCATGCAGAACATCTGAAGAGCAGACCTCAATTTTATCTGAAGAAATGCTAGCAGCTGATTGCTGCTAGATGAAAAACAAATAATAATACTTTTTAAAGAAGACTGTGGGGTATAGGAGGTGGATAGGATGGATTGTTGTCAGGTACATTCATTTCCAGTGACTAGATATGGAAATGGTATATATTTGTCAGAGTTCCAAAGAAACAGAACTGGTTGAATGAATACATACATATAGAACGAATAGAACCAGTACAATGAATACATATATACGGATTTATAAGATTATTTTACAGGGTAGAGTCTGAGTAGGCCAACAATGGCTGCACCACACTGAAGAGGCTGAGTATCCGGTAGTTGCTGGATGTCTCAGTAGTCCCAATGTGGCACCAAAGGTCTGACAAATTCCAAGAGATCCGCTATTCTTCAGTCTATAGCAACAATACGAACTCATAGTGAGAAAGAAGGCAAGCAGCAAAAAGCAAGCGCTGCCCTCTGCCATGGCCTTTTATACCGGCTGCCATCAGAAGAGGTAGCACCCACATTTAGGGTGGTTCTTTCACCATCAGATGATCCAATCAAGAGGGTCTCTTTCATTTCAGTTAATCCAAGATCCAGTCAAGTTGACACCCAGGATTAGCCATCACATGGTAACTCCTCTACAAGGAACTATTAGAAAATTCATCCAGCCTATGAGAGGGAAGAAAGTGATGTTGGCATCAGTTATGTCCACATGTTTTTCTGTAAGATGAAGACCTTACCTATTCAGGACCTTATAAGAATTGTGAAAGTCTGAGCCTATTTCACTTTCTGAGAGTTCTATATCAAAAAGATAAACAATTTTCAAGAAGATTTAAAATGTGATGTATTTACAACACTTTCATTGAATAAAACAATGTACTTGGACAGTTCCTGTACACAAATATACTTGTATGTATTTACATACACATCTTCTTTAAAGAGAAGGATAAAGTTTATGTCTGGGTCCTCCTGTAAATGTGCCAAATCTCCCTTTGGCACCTTCTCTGCTCAATCTCATCTCTGCCAAACTCCTCCTCCTCCTCATCCTCTCCCATCCTCCACCTCCTCCCCTTGTTTCTCCTCCTTCACCTTTCTTTTAATGGCTTTCTATACTACAAAAATTTGTTGCTTCTACATCAAGTTCCCCATGATATCTTCAAGTAAGACAAAAGAGGGGAGCACAAAATAGTCCTCTCCCTTCAAAAGAAAAATAAACCTCCAAATAATGAATGAATGAGAGAATGAATGAATGAATCTATCTCTGCCCTATATTCTTTCTCATCTTTTTTTTTTTCAAAGTCCGTTTAAATCTTGAACAGAAGATAATGCTTCTGACTAGTTCGTCAGAATACACTTTTCTACCTAAATCCTTATATTCATATAAACAATTATTTACATTATTATGAACATGGGAAAATGAAGGTAGCATGGCAGTACACACTTGTAATCCCAATACATGGGTGTCAGAGTCAGGAGAATCATGAGTTCAAAGTCATCCTTGTCTACATAGTTAATTTTAGGCCAGCCAGGACTGTGTGAGACCCTGTCTCAAAAGCCAAAACTTGAAACAGAAACAAGGTGCAGTAAGTTGAAAAGAATAAATTCTATTTAGTTAATTAAAAATTGTATTATTTTTATTTTTTTTATGTATCTGAATGTATTGCCTATGCATATGTCAGTGTACCCATGTGGTGCAATGGCCACAGAAGGCAGAAGAGAGTGACAGATCCCTTGTAACTGGGGTTATCAACTAGAAAGTTGTTAGCTGCCATGTGGGTGCTGAGAATAAAACCCAGGTCCTCCACAAGAGCAGTCAGTGCTCTTAACCACTGAGTCATCATTCCAGTTCTTAGTCAACTAATTTTTAAGTTAGCATGCAAAGAAATGGGTTTCAGTATGACGATATCATACACACAACCCCCCCCACACATATTATTATATTATATATCATGATTTATATAGCATTATACTTTCTTCTTATTTGTCCTTCCTCCTGGGATGGAGGGTGATTTGCGAGGAATAAATTTGGGTAGTCTGCAGCACAGTAGGATAATGACTTACAATAGATTTATTGACCACAAATTAGTTTTGCATTTCAAAACAGGTATTACAAAGAATGATGTTTAAAAAGTAATCATTTAAAAGGAAATTATATAATTGCTGAGGGTGGTGGCTCACACCTTTAATCCCAGCATTGGGGAGACAGAGGCAGGCGAATCTCTGTGAGATGAAGGCCAGTTTGGTCTCCATAGTGAATTCCAGGCCAGCTGGGGCTACAGGCAAACCCTGTCTCAAAACTATAAAAAAAAAAAATCATATCATTACACAACATAATTATATTCAAAATTGTCATGCTATGTTTCACATATATGTATAATTACAAGCCAATTGAAAATAAGAGTGGGTTAATAAAATACAAATGTTAAGTGAGAAAGTAAATTAAAATATTTCCAGAGTCACTTTAGTCTCATGCTATAAGTTGACATTTTAAAAATATAGATTTTATTACTTTTACCTCATTGGAAAGAATGTCCATTTAGCAAAATTAAATTATTTGATAAATGATTTCTTGAACATAACAAGGTTTGAAGATAGAAAGTTTAAAACTGAAGTGGAATTTTGTGAGAAGTTTTTACTTCTACGTGGTGCTCATACACAAATTCGAGAAGTGATGTATCCCTTCCTCCCAGGGGCATCACAGTCAGGAAACCAGAGCTTATTATTCTGGTCCTAAATGTAGAGGTGTGCAATGAAAACACTGATTTTCATTCACATATATCCATTTCCAACTTAACTCTAGCTTGACTACTGTTTTTGCTTTCTTCCCTCTTTAATCTCTACAGCTGTTTAGAATTTTTTCTTTTGCTTTCATTTACAATAACGTAATGAAAGTATCATGCAACAGAAAGGTTTTGATTTTCACAAGAAAACCCTTTTCATCCGTATACTAGAAAGCCGGTGTGCACAAAGCTGGTGCATGTATTCTGTGTTCTTTATTGAATCTGAGAATGGTTTTTCCACACCTTTGAAAAGAACAGAAACCAGAAAAGGATGAGGTTCAGTTTAAACCCCAGATGTAAGCAGTTTAAATGGGTATTAAATGGAACAGAAAAGCTTTTTCTCATTTATCCTGAATTTGTTTTTATTTGTATTCTAGTAAAAAAGGCAAGATCGATTTCTCCTCTGTACCATGATAATCAAATATTGCTTCAGTCAGCAGGAGAAAAGGAGAGCAGTTTTTACAAAATGGCTTTATGACCAGCTCTATAAATATCTCTAGTTTATCTTCCTTGAAACTATGTGATGTCAGCTCCTGAAAATGCTTAGTAAAGGCAGTATCTGGATCCATCCGCATACACTTCTATTAACTATTTGTTCGGGTTTACTTTCATAATATTAACATATTTTGTTTCCTGGCTGTGCTTTTGACCACACCAACTCATGAAAACCAATGGGTCCTAGGTATGTATAAGTGAAAAATTAGATGAAATGAAGATGACTTTAGAGTTTAACTTCTATAATAAATTAACTTCTGTGGTTGGCATTAGCTTAATAAAGTGTTTTGTTTGCCTTTTAAAATACAACTTATTAAGCTCATGGAAAGGAAGGAAAGACATTTAAAGTGTTGTTTTGACAAAGAATCACATCTTAATATGTAATGTTTTCATTGGGTCAATCATAATCTTGCGTGATACGGTGGACTTCCCAAGTAGCATTCTATAAGATAAAGATTAGAAGGAAGGAGGGTTTTTATGGAGGGCCAAGAATGGATGGTAAGATAAGGGAGGCAGTGAAGCTGAGAAGCAATCTTGATAAGGATTCTGTTGGCTTTGGATGGACTTCTGTTTATATTGTGAGGAGGGAGCTGTACTTGTGGATACTAGTGAGAGTTGTTGATGGATTAGGATTGCCTCAGACCATGGACTTGGACCATGGCTCTCTGAAGTTAAAGCACTGACAGGTACTAACGTCTGAGGGCTGCTTGTCAGTAGTGCTCCCAGAACAAGGGGAATAAGTCCATTATTCTTAGAAGAAGAAACTTGGTGGTACAATGTCCACCACAGATGGCCGTACCATATGCAGCAAATCAGTCATGTCAGCTGTCTCCATCTAGATTTAAAGAGAAAAATCGCTCAGCAGCTTGTGTTGGTAGTTTAAAATTCATTAAGCCTTATAAGCAAAATTATTATAGTCAACAGTATGCCTATTATGATAATTGCATTTTATATAGAACATTTTGAATAAGAAATAATTTATGGTATTTATACAATAAACGACTTGGAGATTAAAGAAATAAAAACATCAATATGATAGCTAAACCCAGAAGAATTTACAGGTGACCTAGCAGTTTAGTGGGTACAAGGTGGTAGCCTATGGAAGTAGTCTGTAAAGATGAGCCTTTTATATAGGGGCACACAAAGTGTGTGGCGTTCATAGCATTTCAGAGTTTAGAGGACAATAATGCTTCTTTCTGGGACTGAGTTTTAAATAAGAGGATCTGTTTATTAATAGATATTTGCTAGATGATATAAGATACTGTATTTAAGTCATGAGCAAGTACATAGGTTAAGTAAGAACTGGCCATGTTCTGGAAATGGAAAATAAATTAGTATGATCAGAAGAAACTGTTATGGATGTCAAGATGATAATACATTCCAGTTAAACTAAGGGCAAATTGAAACAAGCCTTGAATACTGGACATAGGACTTTAAGGATTTTCAGTTGTAATTAGTGAAATAAAAAACTGTCAAAACCATCAACTGAGACTTCTATGCCTTCTGAAAATACACAAAAATTAAGATGGAATAAGAATGTTTTTAGATACACAATAGTCAATAGAACTCTTTGCCAGGAGATATTTTAAAAGAATGATCAGGAAGCTTATCAGGTTAAGTAGAAAATAACTCCAGAGCAGAAAGGGCCAAGAGACTACTTTACTGGTAAACATAAGCACTCTAGCTAGATGTGGTTGCACACACCTTTAATCCCAGTAGTTGGGAGGCAGAGGTGGACAGATTGCTGTGAGATTGAGACTACTCTGGTCTACATAGGGAGACTCTGTCTCAAAAAGACAAAAAAAACAAAAAAAGGAAGAAAGAAAGGAAAACAAAACAAAACAAAAACAAAAACACCAAAAAACAAAACATGTAAGCATTAAGCACTCTTCTTCTTTCTCTCTAAATTTCCTTTCTAGATTACTGATAATCAAAAGAAAATGATGTGTTATAAATTTACATATATATATATATATATATGTATGTATATGAGATAAATGACAGCACAAAGCACAAGAAGCTAAAAGGCAATGAAACCATACTTCTGTAAAGGGCTGACACTGCAAATGTGAAGGTTGGCATACTGAGGACTTGAAGGAGACTGTGTCCAGGTAAGGTCATATTTTTCAATCCCTAACACATTGATTCAAATGCAAAGTGAAGTATGAAAATCATCTGGGAGCTTGCAAATTAGTTTGTTCCAATAAAACTAAAAATTTTCCTGGTAGATAAGTTCCAAATTCTCAGAATTTAATAATCTATCCACTTAATAATAAAGCACACTAGGTTTTTGCATCAGAATGGGGACAGCTCCACACATAGCCATCAACCATAGTCTAGAAAGCCATCTAGCATACTGGGTTGCACAGCAATTCATTATCCATAAATTTACTCAAAATTGAAAATTTCAGATTATACAACAATACATACACACAAATATTCATCTCATATAATTTATCGAAACAAATAATGGAAATTATCCATATTCTCAGCAGAAAGGGTTATGTTATACCAAGTATGATATCATTAAGTCATTCTGATATTAAAAAATGGATGTTGACTATGGAAATCAGTGTGGAGATTCCTAAAAAAGCTAGAAACTACCGTTTAATGCAGTCTTGCCACTTTTGGGCATACGCTCAAAAGAATCTATACCCAACTACAGAAATACCTGTTTGTACATGTTGATTGCATCTCATTTCATAATAGCCAAGAATTGGAAACAATCTAGATATCTATCAATTGACGAATGGATAATGACAGTATGGAAGATATTCACAATAGAAATCATTCAGCTCTCAAAAATTAAATTATTAAATTCACAGATAAATGGATGTAACTGGAACCAATCATCTTGAGTGAGGTAAGCCATATCCAGACAAGGTTATATGTTCTCATGTTCTCTCTCATAGCTGGATGATAGCTTTAACATCTTAGATAAGCATGTTTCAATTTCAAAGTTCAGAGAGGTAAAAAAACAAATGATCATGGGGTTGGGCTCCCTGGGAGGGGAGGTAGAATGCAATGATATAAAGGGGAAAAGGGAAGTAATAGATTTGAAGTATTAAATGGGGTAAGGAATTGGAGGGCATGGCAGAAGATGGAGTAGAGAGAGGGATAACCAACATTAAAGGTGTTTAGAAAAAGCCATATGGAAATCTACCACTATAGAAGCTTCTTAAAGTATATACACATACATTATAAAAAGAGATTAAAAGGCATTACCTTATAATATGGAAATATTGTCCCTGCTAGACACCATAGGCTTGTAAAGTAAAAGTCCAATGACTGGAATGGGCTTCCTCTTTTGAAGCTGTTGACCAGGGATTCCATAGACCTTCAAACAATATTGGCCATTGTCCTGCCCCTGGTTACAGTAAGACCCTATTGCTGAAGATACTACAAACTTGAACTGTAAAACAAACAAGGAGAAATCAAGCTGGTGCTGACTTCAAAGTCTAGGTTTCATAGTACTCAAAGGTACCTGATGGAAATATTTAACATGAAACATATCCAGCTGTGGATCCTGCAAGCTACAACAACTGGACTATAAGATATGGCTACTGTTGAAATAGTGGCACAAATATAGTAGAACTAATCAACTACATTCTTTTTAAAAAATATCTTTAAATTAATATTCATATTTATAAATAAATAAAATATTTAAAAAATAACAATATGGGTGTAGCAGGAGACCTCCAAAGATGGCGGGGACCCAGAGCCCTGGGATTCAGCGAGAATTCACTTCATTTCTTGGTCCCTAAATAGCCCGCCAAAAAGAGCCCATGCCTCCATACCCTGCTCGGGAGACCAGTGACTGCTGACAGACTGCATGGTGAGGACCAATCAGAAAATGATATGCTGACTAAAGGGACTTGGGGGTGGAGAAAAGGGAGATATAAGGTGTGCCTCCTCCTGCATTAAATGAGTCTGCAGCACCTCACCTAGTGCTTGCTTTTACCCGACTCCCAGAATCTGTGTGTCGTGACCCCGTACCTCTTATCCCCCCCAATCAGCAGGGGACCCGATCCAGGTTAGGGTCTTCACAGCTGGCCTGAGGAGAACCCACAACATATGGGGAGAGTCACATGGTTTGGTTGCTATCTTGGACAGTAACATTTTCAAAATGGTGGTGACTCATGTGACCTTGTCACCATATTAATTCAACCACATGGCATAATTCAATATGGTGATACCCAGGAATTTAGTGGTACTATTGAACTCTAGGGGATCATGACAAGCTGGGAATTCCCTGAACTACAGACATTTAATCATATGTTCTTATCCTTTTGAAATTTTTGTTTTGGTTTTCATCTTGATCAAATCATAGTAAAACAGGAGAGTCCAACAGTCTCTATCATCTTGTAACAAGGTCAATGCATTTTATGTCAGACAAAGGATATAATATCAGACCTCCACAATGGGAGCTTAAATTTTAAAATTATTTTAACCTGTTTCTAAATGGAAATATTATGAGCACGATTTAGATTTTATTTATTCTTAACCTGGTCTTAATGTTTCCTTTGCTGCCTTCCTGTCTTCTCTGATTTATGTTATGCTAATAACTTAGACAACAGGAACTCTGCTGGTTTCATATGTAAAAGAATTTCCCTCCGTAAGAAACATTAAATATTAATCTTCTCTTTCAAAACCTATAAAACTTAGAACTTGGTTTATGACAAGAAATTTTAATCATTTAATCCCATCACACCTTGTAAGACTTTTGTTTAAAGTAAGACCATGATGCATACCTAAACCTGATTGTCTAGGGCAACTCCTTGCTTCTCTCTTTGAGTGGATTCTTTTAAACACCCTTATGCAAAAGTAAAATCTGCCTTGCCAATTTACTTTTGCCATGTCCACATGTTCTTTGTGAGGTACTAATAGGGTTCTTAGATCTTGGGTTGCATTTATAACACCATTCAGTTATTTAGCTCTTAAAAAGGAAAGAAATACTACATTGAAACTACATGGCAAACTTAACCCTTTCTTTTAGACCACTAAGTTTTTTGCATATTAAAGAGCCAGAGATATTAAATAACTAGAGATATAAGCTTTCTGCTTTCTACTCTTTGGTCTACCTAGACTTCATGTAATTGTGTTATGTGTGACTATGATAATTGTTTTCATGGACTGCTTGTGTTGACAATTTTTGAACTATGGCCACTTTAGTATTTATTTATTTAGTTATTTATCCTTTCTTTTTCTTCTACTGTACACAAGAATTACTAATTTTATTTTTGGCATGCCTAACCAAAATCCATATGACAGATTTATAAATATAAATATTTTGATGCTATATTCAAAAGCCTTATAAATTGGGTGCCTTAATTATTTTAAAATCTATTAAGCAGTGTTTCCAGGTCTATTAAATGTTTCACAAAACTATCAAATGCTAATTGCCTATAAAAAGCAGCATCTAAATCTGTTGTGTAAAAATGCTCTTTGTTAAATACTATTTTGGTTTAGTTTGCTTTCAAGGTGTTATTTTTTTCTTTTTTAAAAAATATTTGTTTTATATATACATATACATATATATATATATTACATTACATGAGTGTATTGCCTGAATGATTGTAAGTGCACTGTGTTGTGCAATGGCAAAGGTCAGAAGAGAGTGTCATATTCCATTGGAGCTGAAATTACAGACAGTTGTCAGCCGCCATGTGGGTGCTGGGAATTGAACCTGGGCCCTCTGCAAGTGGGGCCAGTGCCTGTAATCGCTGAGCTATCTCTCCAGCCCACTTTCAAGATGTTTTAAGGTATCCATTTTGTTTGTTTGCTTCAAAGGTGTTTTGGTTTAAAAATAACAAAAGCCATAGTCCCAAAAAAGAGTAATTATGAAATCTTAGTACTTAAATTTATCTTATGCATAATTAGATATGTATACACAGTCAACATGAGTTTATGTTTCTTAAAATTAATTTACTTTGTATCATATTAACTTATAGGTAAAGTCTTAAACAAATCAAAACTGTTAACACAAAAATATTTTTTCAGGTCAAAATCTATCTCTTTAATCCTTATCTACAACATGGTTCCCATTACTCAAATATATTAATTAATTTTAAGTACACCTTTCTCTATATATGTATATTATTTTTAACAAGCAATTAATATTTTACCTCATATCATTTTACCTCATATATGAGGTAAAATATTAAGTGCTTGGTGAATTCTCACAATAAATGGTAAATTTGTTTGTGAATGTTATTAAGAATGTTTATTGAAGTTGTGAGAAGGGTTATAATACAGTTTTTTCTTAAGTGATTTGCTGGAGGGTGTGAACCTCAATTTAATAATGTTTTGCTATGTACCATTTGCTTCTTTCTACCTAATGTTTACATTCCTTCAAATACTAAAGCAAGGTTTTGGTAGGCCACTCTCTGGACTATGTGAAAAAAAAGATTTCTAATAGATTGGTGTTTTCTATAAGGTTTACCTGAGAATTTATAAAGCACAGTGTGTATACGGGTAATAACCCATTATGTTATGTGTGTAATTTGGATTCTATGTTCTTTAGATAATATGCACAGCACTTTTCTGAGCGAAAGAACTGCCATCTTCATGACTTCAGCTGTGCCTACTTTCTAAGGATCATCATAACTAGGCTTGTTGACTGCTGTGTTCCTTCATTAAAGGAGAGGTAAGCGGGGTCATTGGACCCTCACCTGAGTATTTAGCCATGCTTCCCAGCCAGTTGTATATAATTCAGCCCTAATTGCAAACAGTCTCCTGAATTTGGGAAGGACTATAATATATAATCTTGAGAAGGCTAGGAAGAGAGTTCTTGACCCATGAGGTTATAAAAAGTCAACACACACACTGGGTAAACCCTTTCAAGTGCAAGCACTCTCAGTTCATCTCAGTAACCCCCCACTCACCTCTGTAAGTAAACTCAGTAAATTCATTGGTTCCTCAGGGTAAACTTTAATGTAATCAAACATAGAAAGTCCATGAAAGTGATGAAAGTCTGAGTAGGTATGTTATAGTATATGAAAGATAAAACAAAATTATGTATAGATAATCTTAAAATTTTTAAGGCCATAGTTCAGTTAACTAGTTTAAGGAACAAAGTGTATGTCAGTCAAGGTTTATTTTGGAATACTTGATTTTTGCCCAAGCCTTACCTACATGGTAATTAATACCAGACTGGTGTAATTAACCTTCTTGGGTATTTAATGACCATACTTTGAGGCCTATGATAATCTGGTCAGAGGCACTTAAAGGGACAATTTTTGTTCCTTGCCTTCCAAGGTCAACAAAGTCACATGGGGCTATGGAGCATCTCTTGAAATGCCCTGTAACTGTGTTTCACCTGTCCTCCTGTTCAGGGAGGCCATGGAGACCCCCACTAGAAGGACTGAAAGCAGTGTCCAGTATACAAAAAGAAGGGTCAACACAGGAAAGTTTTCTCCATGCTTCAAAGCCATGGTCAAGCAGAACCTTTGACTTATCCTCACATAGATGGAACTGGTAAAAGAAAGGCCTAAGGATCCAGAGACTCCTAACAAGCCCATATGACCCCCAAGGAACAGATCTTCAACCAACCTTAAGAGTAAAAATAAATTGGTTTATTTGGGCCAACTACATGGTCTTAAACACCCAACAGGAAAGTATAACCAAAGAGTAAAATGATTGATATATTTCTTTAAAAGTCCAAAGGATTGAGCTTTCAGACATTAGGCTTGAGCATAAGTATAATGAGTATAATAAGATGCTACTTAGACAATTCTCTAATGATTTGCTCTTAATAAGAAAATGTTGCTCAGGTATAAGACTTCAAATCCTGGCCTAATCAACTCTGCAGTGCCTACCTGCAGTCAAGATGAAAACAAAACAAAACAAAAAAAACCCACTCTTCTTATCTGAAAATTAAACAATGGCTAAATTTCTTCTCTCTCCCTGTGTAGAGGCCATTTGAGAGGGAACTCACACTATGATTCTAGTCAGTCCAACAACTATCAAAGTGCCTGAAGAGCAAATTCTGAGTCTAGCCATGGCACCCAAAAGAAAAATGATGAGAAACCCACTAGATAGATGCTTTTAGAAGCTCTCATCAAGAAACTCTTGATTTGAAAATTCACTGTATTCTGACTTCTTCTGGCTCCCTGCCTAGAATTTGTACCTTACTACACTAGCCTTTACTTCTCTTTCCCCTCCTCAGCCCAGTGATAGCCATACTCCTCATGAATATTCCATGCCTTTTCAATTTTTTCAGGAAAGAATCAGTGAGATGACCCAATAGTCCGTGAACAAGATGCTCTTAACCAAATTCATTCCTACCACAGCCTACCCTCCTGACCCCACTCATCAAACCAATGATCCAGCCTTTTAAGACCACCCTTTTTTGTTGGACATCCTTGGCCAGGGTCTTCTGCAAGAACAGCAGTGCTCTTAACTGCTGAGTCATCTCCAACCTCATAGGATGAAGCCCATACCTGACCCTGATATCACGCCTAGGAGCCCGAGGTGAGGCAGGACACAGGCCAGGGGAAAAAGCCTAATACAATTATTTTGCTAAATAAATATAGTATTAAGCTGATTTCTAATGACTTTTTGTTATATTCAAAGATTAGTGCATCTCTCAACTCTCAACAGAAAAGATTCAGATAGAGATTAACACAGCGGACAACTGGCCAATGTGCAGAGAATAGGAAGCTGTAAACTGCTTATTCCTGAATAGGAAATTTATATCAAACTTTTGCCTCCCAAGGCTCAGGGATGATTGTAGAAGTGGGGTGGAAAGATTATAATATCCAAAGGAGGTGAGAGACAACAAAGAAGCAGAGTTTTCCAGACGTAGATTTGGTCGTTTCATGTTGTCCCACATTTCCTGAGTATTCCATTCCTGTGTTTTCGTTTTTTCATTTTGTGTAGCCTTTGCTTAAGGGGTCCAGATCTTCAACTTTGTCCTCAATTCTTGTTACTCTATTTTCCATTTCATTCATTCTGCTTGTGAGACTTTCTCCTGTTGTTTCTAATTCGTTTATTGAATTTTTCATTCCCATGTTCATTTCCATTTGGGTTTTCTTCACTATTTCTATCTCTTTAGTGAATCTGCTTTTCAAGTTATGATTTGTTTTTGATATTTCATTAAGCCACATATTTGTATACACTTTGGCTTCTGTCAAAAGTTTATGCCTTTCCTCTTTGAGTTCTTTGAGTTGTTTGTCTGTGGTTTCTTATAATTTTTTGATCATTTGTATGATTGTTCTTTTAAGTTATGTGTCCTGGGGTTCTACAAGGTGGTTCTTGATGCTGTGCAATTCTGTAAGACTCATGGATTTTGTTGGGGGCATATTTTCCTGTTTTTCATATTGTTTGTGTTTTTATGTTGCCATTTGGGCAGATGGATGTTCTTTGTTGGTTATGTTGAACACATAACAGGAACTTCTACTCTGCTTTTGTTTAATTCAATTTTGCTTCTGTTAATATTGTTTATGTAGCTTAGTTACTTTTTGTTTGGGTATGGAAGACAAATTGGTGGTTATTTCAAGTTCTTGCTGGTTAGTAGACTAGTCAGATTCATGACTGAGCAGGTTTGTCTGCCTGATCTGGAGGCTGGGAATTTGGTGGTGAGGGTACCACCTGGGTGAGGACTAAGGGAACTATGGTAGGGTGATTAGTTAATCTGGTTTGGGAAACCAGTCCTGGACTTGAGGTGCAGAAATTGGAGCCCACCTATGAGAGAGACAGCAGGGGATGGGGGTAGATGAAAGAAACAGAGTAGCTAGTCTTCCTGAGGTGCAGGAATTCGGGCCTGCCTGTGAGAGAGCAATTGCACACATCTTTAATCCCAGCATTCAGGAGGCAGAGGTAGGCAGATCTCTTTGTGTTGTCCGGCTGCCTGGTCTACCTAATGAGTTCCAGGCTAGTTGGTGCTACACGTCGACCCTGTCTCAAAAAAGACCAAATCAAACCAAATAAAAGAAAACAAAACAACAACAAACCTAATGTTTAGTTTATTTGTATTTTCCTTGAATCATGTTCTTTCATTCTTTAAATTTAAAATTTATATTTTATAATTTTGGAGCTCATATCAAATGTCTTATAATTTTTAGTTCTTCATGTAAGCTTTTGATTATTGGCTAATCCAATTTTAGAATTAATTCCCCAATAACATTTTGTCTCTTTTAATTTGCATTTTCTGTCAACAGTACCATTATTTTTATATTGATGATATCCAGAACACTTGAAATTGCACTTTAATTATGTAATTGACTTTTATATCTGTAGGTTCATTTTAAAATTAAAAACATTAATAAATGGTATTTAGCATATTAAAATTATAAATTATGTTTAATGTTAATCAAGTTAATCAAGAAACATGACCTGATAAGCTGTGTCTACAGAGAAGTCGTACTTTAACCCCCTATGACCCTTATTTTGTGCTCCTTAAAGAGAATTCCAAATGTAACTGGGCAGAGTAAGGGGACTGCACCTCTTTAAAGGTTTGATATGTTTGTCACATTTCCTTCAATAGCTTACTTTATTATTCAGGGGTTTCTGATTTCCTTGCCTTTCCCTAAGTACCTACCAGTTTACATCCTTACATGGCTGTTTTTAATTAAACTACTTACTGCATGTAATCCATAGTTTCTAAAGGGCATCCTTATTAGAAGTTGACACTTTCCTGGTAAAGCGTGAAATATTTGCCTTAGGGGCTGATTGCCTAATTAGTTGTCCATCTACAATTTATTTTCCTTATTTATATTGTTTCTTTGATACTAAATGTCCTTTGGGGAGGAAGTTATTGTTCTTATTTATCATATAAGCTTTCCAAGATTATGGAGACTTGACAATCTATTTTGTCTTTTTATTTCCCCCTTTGGCCTGCCTGTGAAGAACATGTAACCATGTTGCCAAGTACCTTGGCAGCAAGCTTCTAATATATTCTAAATGTAGTAAAACCAATGAGAATTTAAATTTCAATTTGGTTTATTGGAATGTGGCAATTATAGAATTACATTGTTTCTAATCTCATGTCTACTTGATGGATCCAGAGAAACTTTGGTGGCCACACTTAGCTATAAAAATCTCCAGATTTGAGTTATACAGCCACTCATTTGCTATTGTCTTAATGTCTGTACTCTTGAAAATGTTTGAGGTCTATATAACCAATTTTCACTTTAGCTTTTTATTCGAAACTTATCATTTGAAAATATCTTTAACTGCTGAAATTTTGTCAGCTGGGCATCACAGTACACGCCTTCAGCCCTAGCACTTGGGAGGTAGAGGCAGGCAGAGCTCTATGAGATCAAGACCAGCCTGTTCTCCATTGTGAGTTCCAAACTAGCTGGATTTACAGAGAGACTGTATCAAAAAGATAAAAAATAAAATAAATAAAAAATAAAAAGGAAGGAAGAAATTTTGTCTACTTATTACTCTTATTGTCATTGTTATTTCACTTCACATTCTTTGCTTCTTTTTTAATCCTAGTAATTGAATACTGATTTGCAATGTATCAGATTTGTCACTTTCTTTGTTCTCTTCTATTCTTATTTGATATTTTTTGATTCATTGCTTTTATTTTACTGTATATTCTGAAAAAAATTCTTGATTTTATACTCTGATTTTCTATTGACTTAATATTTGTTTAGAGATTTATTTATTTATTTATTTGGTCTTTTTGAGACAGGGTCTCCCTGTAGTCCCAGCTGCCTGGAACATACTATGTAGACCAGGCTAGCCTTGAACTCACAGATATCTGCCTGCCTCTGCCTCTGGAGTGCTGGAATTAAAGGCATGCTCCAGCCACCATGCCCAGCAAGTTCTGTTTATTTTTATGTGTATGAATCTTTGTTCACATATATGTGCACCATATGAGTGCCTGCTGCTCTTAGAGGCCAGAAGATGGCATGGGATCCCTTGAAGCTGAAGTTACAGATGGTTGTAAGCTGCATGTGGGTGCTGGGACTGAACCTGGGTCCTCTTCAAGAACACCAAGTAATTTCAACCACTAAACCAAATCGGCAGTCCCTTGACTTAATATTTTTAGCAACTGCATTTTAAATTTTAAGGAAATCTGTCTTTTTGCTTTCTTTTTGTACAATGAACTGTATGAAATATAAATATAACAAAATTCCAGGGTTTTGTTTATATTCACATGGAAAAAATACCAGTGGAATGATTTTTGTGTTGTTTTTTTCTACTCTGAATTGTTTCCTCTAGTCATATTCTGTATTTGTTTGTATACTTTCTTTTGCTCTCATTTTATCAAATCTCTAGTATTTTGCATAACCACTCTCATTGATAAGTGAATAAATTGTTTCACATTAGCAGTTGGCCTTGTTTTTCTCAGTTCTTGCTAAGATTTTTTTTTCCTTGTATAAATTCCATGCCTCATCACCTACTAGATAGGGTACTTTAAGCCCTGTTTATGCTGACCAGCACTTTAAGTGAGGTTTGCCCTGAAATTGTAGGTGTACTGCAGACAGGCAAGCATTCTAGAATGCTCTGACTGTTTAAAAGCCCAACTCTCCCTCGAGGTAATACCATATATTATTGCTCTGGCTTCTGCCTGGTGATAACGACTCTAGTTTGAATTACACAGTACACAGTTGCTAGGCAACAGAACTCCACAGTCAGTAAACACTTGAAGCAGACTTTCCTGGTCATATTACCTCAAACTCTTCCCTAAAATTCAGAGTAGGTTGGTTGGTTCTCTAGTATTCTGAAAGCAAAACTACTTTCACTTTTTCTGACTTAAGGTCATCTTCTGTTCTAACGCTAATAATGTGTTCACACCCTCCGATATAATTTCCATGTTCCACAAATCCATGTGAACAGCATCAACAAACACAGCAAACCCCGATTTCTTCTCTTCCTTGTTGTGCATTTAAGAATTTTTGTTTGTTTTTCAACATTATTGTAGAAGAAAATAATATTTCATTTCATCTTGAACTTTTCATTTCTGATAAAGGAAGAGATTAACATTTGGAGAAGAATTATTTTGTAAGAAAAAAGTTTTATGTTACAAAATTTTGTGAACTGCTGTGCAAAATGTGAGACCCTATCTCGCAGAAAAGAGGATATGAGCAATTTAACATTTTATTTTATTATTTAAATTTATATGTACATATGAGTCTGCCTATAATGTGTGGCTACAAGTGCCTCCAGAAGTCAAAAGACGGCATCAGATCCTTGGAGCTGAGTTACAATTTATTGGGAGCTGCCTACATGGGAGATCAGAATTGAAGGAGTCCTCTGGAAGGAAAGCAACAGGTATTAGCTGCTGAACCATCTCTCAAGTCACAAAGAGTAATTTGAAAAGTATTTTTATTTTTTTTTCTTGTACGAGTAGAAAAAAATAAGGTTAAAACATTAATCTACACCCCAAGTTGATAGAAAGATTTTAATCTAGATAATATAGAACTAAATATTGATTGTGAGGCAACAGAAACTTTGAGAATACTGAAATGTATGCAGAATTCCAGTTTAATCAGATTTTATTATGACCTTTATTAGTTCAAATGAAGTATTACTTATTAAATTAGTATTTCACTAACCATATACAGTTATGAAAATGTTTTAAAATAGTACCTTTTATCACCATTTAAAGACAGACCAAAGAGAGTAAAGATAACCTGGTATGACTTGGGGATTGTTTTAAATAATCCAAACTTTGGGATTCTATTTAAACTCTCTGCACTTTTTGCAGTTACTGTGAAAGTAGTTTCTTTATGAGATTTCTGTTTATATTGGAAATTCAATGAGAAAACCTGGTTGACAATATTTCAACATTTCTAGCTCCCACTCCGCTTATTATATGAAAGCAGTGAGGGATCAACAAGGAAAAAAAATAGTGAAAATGGAATTTTGATCTAACTTTTCTGAAGTTCTAAAGTGTCTTAGTGCAAGACAAAATTTGGAGAAATGGTTGAAATGTGCATTCACTTATGAATGTGGCTCTTACACACTTGCAAAAATAAAGTAACAGTTGAATAAACTTGCATAAGTATCATTTGAAAATTAATATTAAAATTTATTGAAAATTCTCAAGATGAGTTACTATAAAATAATATTAAATGCACTGTTTGCAAACATTTTTGACAAATTAAACTTGAAGTTTGATTTATAGTTTTTGAAATTTGACCCCTGGATTTACTTTATTCTTATTTTAAAATGGTAAATTTGCACACAAAAAGTTACTGGAAATATCATTATCTTTGGATGTCAGAATGTTTTTAAACAAATAACACTTCTTATTAAGAGCACATTAAAACTAATTTGTTGACCATGGTAGCCTGAGTATTTTCATCACTTGCTACCACACAACACACATAAAAA